>NC_056729.1:1311862502-1312107502 GCF_019279795.1 Protopterus annectens
ACACACACACACACACACACACACACACACTCATACATTCGGAATATTATCAAGTGCAGCTTGATTCCTTTCTGAAGGGCAGTTCATTTGTCAAATAGTTAAATTATATTGAACAGAAACCTTTTAAATGAGGTTCCTTGGGCAGCACATACTTCTAATGTTGTTTGAAAAAGCCAATACAGACTTGGTTGAAAGATGCATTTATTTATATATTAATTTACTTATGTTTTTTTCTGGAAACAATATATAGTTTGCAGGCATATTCTTATATATTTAAAGATTGTGTATGGTCTATGTACTCCTTATTTGTTAGGTACAGCATCTATATTTTGATCCCAGTGCCATTTACTTTGGATCAGTTTTTCAAAATTCAGTTATTGGTTTGTTCATTTGGATAGTTGTTTGGTATTTAAAGCATGTTGAATCAGCACTGTCATATTTTTAAACCAATAACAGAAAAGGGCTGCATATTATCTCACATTGTAGGAATAAAGGCCAGGTGAATTATATATGGCACTAAACATGCAAAAACCTATTTATCCATGCCATTTTTACAAAATTGCACAGTGATTATATTTAAGCCATTTTTTTCTCGGAGGAATGTGGACAAGGGCAACATTTCATAAGTCTGTACTGTACATATTATTAACATAAAATTAAACAATCTGGATATCTTGAAACTATCAAATTCCATTGATAACACATTAGATATTAAGGGAAAAGGGAAGAAATACGGCCAAATAAGTAATACATTACAGGTAGGAAAGAAATAAATGTATTTCTACATAAAGCTTTTACCGCTTACAGATTTCTGTGTGCTCATGCCCAGAAATAATGAATGATAATTAAATCCTGCACTGCAGATATTTATAGTGCTATAAAGCACTGCATATGCATATGACTGCCAAGGACAGCTGCACATAATGACTATGTAGAAAAATAACTTCCCGTCAATGTTATACCAATGCAGATCAGAATGTTAGAAGTATTTAATATGAAAATGTGTGAAGTTGTTACAGAATACATTGAGTTTTGTCATCAGCATGCCATGAAATATCATAATCTAGTGTTTCTTAGGCTGGGATGATATGCCAATGTATTTGTACCAGATGTTTTTAATGTTGTTAGACGTTCATAGGTAAGTACTAAGCAAGTTGCTCTTGTGGGCCATTTTAAGCCTAGCTGGTTTCCTTTTTTGTGCTCAAAATAACCTTTCCCATTTGGTTATAGATTGTCCTCACCCATCCCATGGTCATTAATTATATAGTACCCCTACTAAGAATAACTGGAATCATACCATAGATAATTTGAAGAGACCCATGCATGGGATAACACATTTTGGAGCTGCCTCTGTCCATTAATAGTAGAGGGGCAGTTCTGGGATAAATTTTCTTTTTCCACTTTGTTTTAAGTGGATGGGGACTTTGTTCCAGAGCAGTGATATTCTCTGTGAGATTACCTGCCCTTCCAAACCATTCTGTTGATGCTGCATAAGAGGTTTATAGCCATAGAATAACTCTTTCTGATGCCATTTGATTTTATGATATACAGTAAAGTCATTAGTAATGGTTCAGAGGTTGCCTTAAATGCCAGACACGGGTCAACATTTAGCAGTCTATAGGATACTGAGAATAGTAACAGGGCTTTGAGTTGATCAATGTAGGACATCTTGTTTAGGTCTTGTATCCTTTCAGTAGGGTATCTCTGCAGGCATTCCAGTTGTTACATGTGTCTGGATAGATACATGCCAAAGTGGGCATTATGTTTAATGAATGGCCTAATGAGGGCTGAGTAATGCAGTACAATGACATCCCTAGGTCTAGACATAATCCTTTTGTTTATAATCTGTGCAGCATAGAAGGACTTTCTTAAAATAAAGGCCACGTGTTGGTCAAAAGTTAGGTTACTGTCCACATAAGTCCCTAAATCCCAAACAACTGGGTCGACTCTTAGTGGTGTATTGTCAATGCTTCTAAGTTTTATAATTTTCTCTGTTACAGATTTTCCTGCTGGGAATCAGAACCAGTTACTTATTTTAGGATGTCATTAGAGGTTACGGATTTCAGCAATGGTTATTTGTACCTTCATTTGTGAAACCTTGCATCACAAATGTATAGATTACAAATGCTAGGTCCATAAACCTCAAAGCATGCCTGGAGTATTACTGCTAATGGAACAGCTTAAAACAAGTGGTTTTGTAGGATTCAAGTCCTCTGTACTCTCCACCTGGGAAGGGAGCCACATACACCCATAAGACGTATGTATTCTAATTCCACTATCAAAAAACATTGGGGAAGTTACTGAATATAGTAACAGAGATAAAACAACTGGAATTGTGGTCTTCAGAAAAGGGTAGGAGCAAACTACATATGAAATAATGGGAATTGTGGGAACAATACATATAGGGGAGGAATAAGGTTTTAAAGAAGGCAGAACTTAAATGAGCCATGTAATGTTTGATTAAAATGATTGGGTAGATTACAAGTTATATATAATGTTTGCATCTGTGAGTGTGTAAGGATGGTTTGTGATGTAAAATGCTTGTAACTTGGATGGTGTCAGTGTGGTTCATTTTCATTTGTATAAATGTATGATTGCCTATGTCATAATGAGTGATGGTTTAATAAAGATGTATCTTGGTTAAAAAAAGGAAGGAATTTAATAATTTATGTAATGTTGCTTAGGGTATATGATATATAGCCCTGGGAAAATGAAAACTCCCTGAAAGCAGTGCACAGTGGTCTTGAGTAATCACCTTTTTTATTTTTATAGGAAAAAACAAGTGGTTTTCATAATATATTCCATTAAGGACATGGGAGGAAGCTTTCTTTGTATCATGATTGTCAACAGCATTTGGCAGCAAAATGTATGTCTTGAGAATATAAAATGTGACTCACATACTGTGTCACTAAACTATATAGCAGCTGAAATGCCAGCAAGGCAAAATGGTAGCAATGAACAAGAGAATGCAAAATTAATTTCTGAGTGGACATTGTACTCAAAAAATAATCAGGGCATGGACGGAGTTGCCAATATCTTGAGGATGACATCAGCAGGTTTGCTTCAAAATAAAAAAAAGAAGACTGTGACACTGACTTTCTTAGGAAGTGTTTTAGATTCAGGCGTATGTTCTTCTGTAGCTGGATCAGTTTGTTGACTTACAGAATGGGCAGGGAGACAGTTTGGGTTCTGGAAAATGCCCAACAAGTATAGTCTGGCCAAGGTGTCTGCATGCTAAATTTAAAATGCTTAGTATATTATATTCAGTGTATTTTTCTTTATTATACTTTTCAAATTTTTGAAGTTCAAAACCTTTTGAATGTGCAGTCCAGACCTCACAACTGTCCTTGTTTTGGAGGAGCCTGGTTTGCCCCAGCACAGAATGTCTATTTTTTTAGGTATGTCCCTATTTTCTGGCTTGATTTACCCCTTTGTACAATTTTCTGAATTCCCTTCATCACATGATTTTTGGAGCTGTCTAGTAGACAGAAAACCACACTACATAACCAATATTCAAGTGGCACCAGTAATTTAAAGAAAGAGGACATACATCTTATCTGTCACTTTTCTGGAAACATAAAAAATGACATTGTATGGTAAAATTCTGTAACACATTTCATTAGTCAACAACTTTTAAAATATCTGTTTGATAATGTGCTTACATTTTTCCATAATTTTTGGCACTTTGTTTTTAAGCATGTGTTTCCAAGTAGTTCTACGGGAAATGGGAAGAGTTATGTGCTATATGGTATTTAAATGTTATGCTAATAAGATGCCCAGATTCCTGACTGGACATTCATATTTGCAAGGGCCTTTGTACCTATCTTCAAAGTCTGCAGGTTGAGAGGTAGAAGTCCTCTTTAAAGGGAAACCTGTGAGCAGTATCTGGGTGAATGATTTGCTTAGAGTCACACAACAAACAACAAGCGCTGGAAGGAATCAAACCTATATTCTGGGCTACAGAAACAGCACAGTAACAGCTCACCGCCATTACACCATGTGTTATTCATTATCTAAAACTAGTGAACACAGGGTAATTCAAATTTTAGATGCACCAGCCCTTTTAACATGTACACTGCTAACTAATACAGAGTTGTTTACTCGTATACAATCTGCTATGTGATAGCTGAGTGTCTCCTAGAATGAGTAGAAGGTGCAATGAATTAGTGATATGAGGTCCATGCATTTAGTATAGTTTTCTATGTAAAAGACACAGCAAACTGCGATGTGCTAATGGGTACAGGAGTCATCAATAGTTCAAAAGCAGGGGAAATGCAAAGTAATGGGAAAGTACATTATGTGGAAAGAGGATAGATGGAAAGCTCACACTGAGGTGATTAGAATATTAGGTGGTTGCATGAGTAAAATATTAAAAATGAGCCTAAAGGTAATTTTGTCTAACAAGAAAACATGGGATTTAGTAGCATGATCTGCAATAAGTAGTGATGGTACACAGCAAAAGCCATCTCACACTGAAGTATATGCTATTTTGAGGAAAACATGACTTATCATAATAATCTGTAGTTGACATGAACAAAGTTTATTGCTGTGCAGTTATAACAATGAATGCAATGCATTCAGTGGGCATAGGTGCTGCACTAAGGGATATTAAGACAAATTAAGAGGGAACTGTCTGCTCTGTATTCTTCATCTTCTTTAATTTTGTCACTGGTCTGCCACTAACCTAGCAGGTAAAGGATACATACAACTTGTAAGGCTGGGCTAGGTCCAAAAAAAAAAAAATTTGTAGCTACAGAAAAAAATAATATAATTGGGAAAATAGAGAACAAAAATAGGACATGAAAGGAATAAGAACTGAATAAGAAGAGTGGGGGAGAAATTGGGAGGTTCTATGTATGTGGAGCAGCTTTTTGGCTCAGATAGCTAGAATTATCAGAGAACTTGCTAGCCAGACATTAAAGGATAGAATGGGACTGATGAAGATGGAGCAAATGGATGTCTACCCATAAGATGGGGTGAGGAAGGTTAAGAGGATGAAGGCAGTGGACAGGAGCTCTTTGCTAGAAGTTGCCTCAATAGTCCAATGAGAAGGCACAGAGTAAGGTTAATGGAGAAATTAGTGGCTGCATCCATGAATGGGAGGACAAGGGCAATGAAGCCAGGGTGGACGGAAAGATGCAGTGAGCAGTGATGAGTGTTAATGATCAGCCTGGCTATGCAGTAGCCAACATCACAAGGAGAGCAGGATGGAAGTCGGTAGTAGCATAGCTAGGGTGGGGCGAGAGGGTCAACTACCCTGGGCACAAACTGCTAGTGGGGGCTTGACAAGCCAATCCCAATATTTTGTTAATACAAAATTTGTAGTCAAACCTGAGCAAGGTAGTGCTTTGTTTGTGGTCTGAACTATAGCAACTGTTTGCTACAGTTTAAAAGTAAAAAGATTCTTCTTTGTTATAACTAAAAACCTGAGTGATAGCAGATGATTGCAAAATTAGTGTAAACTTAGTGTAATCCTTAAACCCACTTCTGACAAGCAGAAGCTGCAAATTGAGCTTGCACGTTAGTAAATGGTTAACAGAAAGTTGGATAAAACTAGATACTATATAGTACAATGTTGTTACACTTGGTAAACAATCCCTCATCCCAGCATATAATATAGACAACACTCATTACAATATGCATATGTTCTGCAAAACCTGTGAATGTGGGGAGATAGTTCTCTCCCACTGGATCAACATGCTACAGCAATTGTTAAAAAAATCCTCCTATCTGGTAGGCTTATTGCAAAGAGTGTCTCCTCTAAATCCAAAAATGTCCTTACCCCTCTGTATTCCCCACAGATCAGACTCATCATAGAACACAATACCTCTATTGGGATGTATCTTACTAAGCATATTAGGCAGTTGGAGAGACACCAGAGATTCCTAACAAAACAGACCACAGGCCTAAAAGATCTGAGCTACCAGGAGAGGAGAGGAAAGGAGAGGAGAGAGGCTCTGCCATTGCATTCAGTGTCCTATGATTTCCTTAGGAGCAATCTGTGCCTTGCTTTTTAGACAGCTAGGGATCCTGCAGTCCAAGAACCAAAAATAAATCAGACCGGTGAACAATAGGATCAGAGATCTGAACCTATTTTAGCAGATAAACAAGTCACAGTGGACAAACAGATTTATCATGCAGTAACTACCCCTTCTCTTTAATAAACTTCCACTGCAGATCAAACAATTTAACACATTATCTTCCTTTAAAAGAGAGTTCGCCAATTAGATGAGTATTCACTCATACAACCCAACATGACTAGCCTGGCTCTCCTTGAAAAAGCAAGGCAACGTCTGCAGGTGGGCACTAGAATGGTGTAAATGGGCACATGGTAAAGTTGCGTTGTATGTTGTTTGAGGAGGACATGATGGTAGAGTCAGCTTACTGGATTAGGCAGCTTTGGTGGGAGGTGGTGTGAAGGCTTTTAATGACGATGTTGAAGAGTAGTGATCCAAGAATGGACCCCTGGGGAACTCCTGGGTTGTTTGGTAAACAGTGAGAGAGATGCACTGTTGTCTGTTTGTTAAGTAGCTGTTGAACCATTGTTGATATGTAGTGGAAAGACCAAGGTTAGAGAGTTTTTGTAGTAGATTTGGGTGCAAATCACTAACAAAGGCCTTGGATAGATCACAAAGTATTACAGAGGTTAGAAGTCTGGCATCTCTGGCTTTGTTGATTGTATCAGTAAAGGAGATTATCATAGTAGTTGTACTATGTGGTGGTCTGAAAGCATGCTGGGTGGGGGTAAGTAAATTGTTTTCTAAAGTATGATTAAGTAGTTGTTTATGTATACATTTTTCTAACAGTTTGGATAGGGGATAGGATGGTGATGGGATGGTAGTTGATAAGAGCATAGCATTTTCCACCTTTGTGTAAGGGGGTTATTATGGATTTTTTCCATATGGTGGGGACATAGGATTCGGAGATGAATTGGTTGATAAGTATACTGACAGGGTACTCTATAGCACTGGCAGTGTATTTTATGTATTCTGGTGGGAGAGATTATCTGCTGAGGGGGAAGAGGGTTTCAGTAGTAAGTAGTAACTATTTTATCTTGTGGGTTGGTACAGGTTGAAGAGTAAAGACAGGAAAATGTTTGTCAGTAGTAGGTCTGTCTTGAGAGGGAAAGGAAGGAAAAGAGATTTTTTTGCATTCATTTGGGAGCAGCAGGGATAGCATGGGGTAAGGCTTTGTGGGTTTGTTGGACTGATTGAGCAGTTTGAGTATACTGTCTATAAAGTTCATGTTGAATGCCAGTGCTATTTGGGATGATGTTTTATTGGTGGCTGGTTATGGGTTATTTTTGATCCCAATGGGTGAGGAGTTGGGAAATGGTATGCTAGAATTTTCTGAGTTGTTTATGTGGGCGGTTACTTGCTGTAAGAAATAGTTTTTCTTATCTTTGTTTATAAATTTTTGTTTGGTTGCATAGCTGTTTATATTTTTGGTTATTTATGTTGTTTTTGTTTCTTTGCCACTCTTGCTAGACTTTATCTCTTGTTATTAGTAAGTGTTTAGTGGGATTGCTTAGCCAGGGAGCATGATTATTTTTATTCTTTTGTGTGGATTGGGGCTAGGCTATTAAGGGTATCTAGAAATATGTTGTTGAAGTGGCTGACTGCATTGTCTAGTGGTAGGATTTTTTAGAATGGTCCAGTTTATTGATTTTAGTATGGAGTTAAAGAGGAGTTGGTTGAAGTTCGACAGGTTGCGGGAGATTTTGCAAATGTGTTTTTTAGAAGAGTGGGTTGTGGTTCTATATGTGTAGGTGAGCAGGTGGTCACTAAAGATATTAGATAGGGTTCCAGATTTGGAATATTTTTGGGGATCCAAAACCAGAATCCAGTCCAGAGTAGATCCTTGGTTGTTATTGTTTTGAATTCTAGTTGGGGTGGTGATGAGTTGAATAAATCCATGTAGATTTGTGATATTGGTGTGGTAGTCAGAGATTAGGTTTGACTAGTTATTGTTGGTATTACCAATGATGATAGCTTCATTAGATATGTTTTGAGAGATCCAAAATAGGATATCTTCTAATATGGGGATATTGTTCTCAGTTGTAATGTTCAGGACTGTGATGCATAGTTGTTTGGTCTTATTGATTATCAGGGAGTTTAAGAGGATTTCAACAGTATCAAAAGAGGTGATGGGTTTGGGATATGGAACAATAGTAAAGATGTGGGGATAGATTAAGGCTATACCTCCACATTTTTTGTGTATTCTGTATGCTCTTATTATGTAATAACCTGGTATGAGTAGTTCACTTTCTTTGATATGTGGCTTGAGCCATGCTTCAGAAATTGCAAGTATATCAGGGTAGTGTTGAGATAGCCATGTGTGGGGCTCTGTGGATTTGTTGCAAATACTGCACAGGTTTAGAGTGATTATAAATAGATATTTATGGGAAGAAGTTTTGGAAGGGGCAGGATTGGAGTTGGGGCTTGGGTTGGGATAAATATCTCCACATAAAGCTAAATAAAACTAGGCTGTGGTTTGGTGGTAAGGGAGGGTAGTTTTGATAAAAAAGCTTTATTTTAGTTAAGTGGGGGTTGTAGCTTCAGAGTAGACTTTTAGAATTTAAAATTTGGTGAATAACAGTATGCTAGAGTTGTAAAGGCTAGATGATATATTAGAAAATGTATCAGTTTTAGTTTCTAAGGAGGTATTGGATGAGGTGGATTTTTCTGTTATGATGAACTTTTTGGGGTTCCATGATGTTAAATGTATATGTACCCAGAGGGATAGAGCAGAGAGGGGTACTATGATGGGTTTATAATGAAACATGATAGAGAGTTTAGATGGTGGTAGTAAAGTAACAAGTGTGAGGATTGTGTGAAAGGCTGTGGGGGTGTTGAGTGATTGGTAGGGGTGGTGAGTATGGTATGATATGATTTGCTAGAAGCTAATTGTAAGTAAGGAGGTTAGGAGCTTATTGCAAGTGTTAGATTAGATAAGGACATGTGGTGGTAGGTGATTGGCTTATGGGTAGAAAAGGAGCAAAGATAGATATAAATGTGAATGAAATGGTGGTGGGTGGGAATGGTGGTAGGGTCGGGGAGGGGAGTGGAGTCAGCCTGAGCATAGTGAGGACAAATGGAGTGGGGCTGCACCCAGCCTGAGCTGCTCACAAGGAAAACAATCACTGTTTGCAGAGCAGCCCAGATGAAGTAGTTTTGCTGTTAAGGTTTAACTTTAGAAGGGAAAGCTAAAGTTAAACAGAAGGCAGGGGGTGTGAGATGTTAGGTGAGATGTGGTAGTGGTAGGTAGCTCAGGTAGAGGGAAATAATCCCAGTAAGGAACATAACAACAGTACAGAGATTAACTAGAAGCAGTAAAGGGTATGTAGATGGTAATTTAGTTATGTTGGGAGAAAGAGCTAAGTGAGTAATAAAGGGAAAATGGAGTAGCTGGGCTGAATACCTGGCTGAAAAGAAGATAGGTAGGGCAT
Source organism: Protopterus annectens (assembly GCF_019279795.1). NCBI lineage: Eukaryota > Metazoa > Chordata > Ceratodontiformes > Protopteridae > Protopterus > Protopterus annectens. The sequence continues at coordinate 1,311,871,951 of NC_056729.1, forward strand.
TACATCTGTTTAGAAATAAGTTTAGGCTTGACTGTAGATAGTGTGGGGCATAAAGCAAGAATGTGAGACTATGGGTAGGTGGAAAGTAACTGCAAGTTCTGTTAGTGTACTTGGAACCATTAGGGAGGTATACAGTTTAAAGATATGAGTTAACATAATACGTTTAATACAGTGGCTGGATGGCTGGTAAGGTAACTGTTAGACTCTTGAGGCTCTGCAGACTTCTTGACATTGGTTTAGTTAGTTCAAAGGTTCTGCAGGATGAAATAGATGTCCGTGCATGGCAATGGAGAGGGCAATTGGTAAGGCAGTAGGGAAGGTGGCTGTACCTTTTATTTAACTTTCTAATGGTACAACAATACAACAAAGCACAAACAACAGTAAAAATGGTGAGTCTGCACCACCAAAATCACTGTTGAAGGGGTTGAAGGGAGCTGATAGAGAAAAAAGAGCCTACATGTAACAATAAACAAGAGTTGAAGGGGTTGAAGGGGATCAATAGAGCGAAAATATCCTGAACATGTAATAATAAACAAGACATCAAACAGTTTCTCAGCACATGCACCTCTCTTCTTACAATAGATAATGTCAAGACACATAAACCCACATACATGGAGGTTCTCACCAAGAGCATACCAAAAGACCAGAGACTTCTCAACCACAAACAATCCACACATACTGGTACATGAACTGAATCCACCATTACACATAAGAATACACATATGAGTGTCACAGAATTAAGCCCATAAGGCAAAACATCTTAAAGCCTAATGTCCTGGTTAGAGGCAACTCAATAGTGACACACACAGATGCCCCTATCACCAGGATGGACAAGGAGAAGGTCACAGTCAGCTGCCTGTGAGGTGCCAGGATCCATCAAGTCATGCATACACTCAAGTCACTCAGCAACAATTGCCTTTATGACTCTATCATAGTACACTTTGGAGTGAATGACTTGAGATGTAGCTCTCTGGACTATTTGAAGTGAAACATGATAGAACTCTCATATTATGTGCCACAGGCAGGTATGTCCCTAACCCTAAGCAGCATTCTACTTTCACCTCTGCTTTTTATTTGTTGTATTTTTTACTACTTTATTGCCTTTTTCTATTTTGTATACTGTGGTTTGTTTTCTTTACACTGTGCTTTACTTGTATTCTGCTTTTAACTGCATATTGAAACTTGAAAAGAGACCACAGCTCTGTTGCTTGTGAATCAGACAGAAATTAGAACAGGTCAATTAAGGAGTCACAAAAAGCTAGAATAGGTCAGTTAAGGTTAATTATCTGTGAACTGAAGGGGTGGAGCTAGGAACTAAACCTTCTATTTAAGGGGTAAAATAAAACATTTCAGAGCTTTACTGGAAAGGCTCACCCATACTCTTCTACAGATTGCTGTGAGGGAAAGGTTACTTTGCTTTTTATTTGTTGTATTTTGTATTATTTTACTGCCATTTTCTATTTTGTATACTGTGATTTGTTTTCTTTACACTGTGTTTTACTTGTATTCTGCTTTTAACTGCATATTAAAACTTGAAAAGAGACCACAGCTGTGTCTTTTGTGAGTCAGACAGAAATTTTCCCACCCTCCCAACCGATTACTGCAGTGTTCTTAAACACCATTGTCTTTCTAGTTGCCTGTCCCTTGTGTTAATTTGACCATATATCTCATTTCCTCTCAGCTTTTACTGGCTGGTATAAGTAAGCACAAAATTACCATTTTGTGAAATCACTCCCCTTCAACTATTTAAATTTATTGGCCATCCTACTGTATTCCATAGTACCATAATACAAATGTGACCATCCCCTTTCACTCTATCTTGCTGTTTTAAAAATAGTGATTCTCCACTAAAACTTAACTTTTTAGACAGGTATAACTTAAGTTATATACTTTCACATCTAACTCCTATAGTGCACACTGCAGTGTTTAAGATAAGCCATTTTTTTCATCTTATATTTAAGCATCTATTGCAAGATCACCAGTTATTGGAGAGACCACATTCTGCCTCTCAGTAGTCATCTTGAGAATAGTGCTTCTGTTTTTTCCTTGTGAGAGAAGAAGTGCAGTTAAGTTATTTTTGGAGACTGCTGACCACCAGAATGCTTAATAACTGCTTTATAGGTGACAGCTTGGAATCTGTGCTTATATTCTGATCCTGGTGAGAGTAGGAGCAGAGTGTATTGATTCCTGACTCTTTCTGGTTTAGAGTGAGTGTCTGTGCTTAATATACCTGATTGCTCTGGTTTCTATTCGAGGTATCTACCAGAAAAAGACTACAAGCCTGCAGACCCTTGCATCATCTGGGACAAGACAGTAGATCACCAAACTGGCCATGGCCTGCTTCTCTTCTTGGGGATTGGTGCTAACAATCTGGTGAGAGAAGAAGCAAAGGAGTACTGTAGCCCAACAGAGTGAAGCTGCGCTGAGAGCAGAATTAGTAGTAGCCAGGCAGTAGCCATTCATGTGACTCCCCCCCTTTTCATCATTCTTGACAAGTTAATTATTTATTTTTCAGTAAGTACTGCTTGATTTCTTTCTAACTTCAGAATATCTGCCTAAATACTTCATCCTTACATTTTCAGTGTCTGTGTATTAGTTTCCCCTCAAGTGTTTGGCAGTGCTCTGTACAGACTCAGACAACTTCAATGACATTTTTCCTGTAAAATTAATATATAAGAAAACAGCACCAGTACTTAGTAATAATGACCATCCTTCCTGGCATGTCTAAAGGTCAGTTCCCTGTGCTTTCTCCTATTAACCTGGTGAACTTGGGCATTCTGAGGCAGTGTAGCAACCACCTCATGTACACAGACAACCCTCTCCTCTTACCTCCCAACACTCAGACTTGTGAGAGATGCACTTATATATCCAAACTGGAAGCCATGTACTCTCAAGCCAAGAATGGAATAGCGGGTCAAGAGGAAAAGTTCAACACCTGCACCACACCACATGCAACACATAGTCCTCCAGAACAGCCACCATCACAGCTCTCACATAAAAACACAAACCATGCACCCACCTTCAGGGAGGCTCTCAATAGAAATCTACCCAGTCAGCAGAGACCTCCAAGGCAGAAACACACTCGACCACCACAATGCAGCACAAACTACAAGACACATAGCTCACCTACACAGCATGCCTCACAACATAAGTCACTAAGGCAAAACAGCTTGCCCAATACACTAATCATAGGTGACTCAGTAGTGAGCCACACTGATGTCCCACTCACTATGTTAAATAAGGAGAAGGTAACAGTCAGTTGTCTATCAAGTGCCAGAATCCAACACATAACTCATGCACTCAGGTCACCCCACAACATATACAAGTATGACTCTGTCACTGTCTTTGTAGGTGTGAATGACCTGAGATGCACATCCCTGGACTACATGAAAAGAGACATGGAGGAGCTCTCGGATTAGGTGGCACAGACAGGTATGATCCTAGCCCTGAGCAGCATCCTATCGTCACCCAGAATTATACCACAATACAAGTAGAAAATGATTGACCAACAATTGGCTAAGTTTCTGGTGTCAGTCTAAGGGGATCCATTATCTGTCTGCTTGGGATGACATGATTGACAGACCTCGATGCTTTGCCAGAGATGGCCTGCATCTGTCACCTCTGGGTTTCCAGATACTGTCTAAGGCTCTTGCCACCTCTATAGTGCCTTTTTAGGCAATGTTCCAAAGACCAAATTACTACCATAACAGCTATAAATAAATGCAATCTCAGGGTCATGCTGCTCAATGCTAGAAGTCTAAATATCAAGATACACTTGCTTGATGCACTCCTCAAAATGGAGAACATCAACATTTGTGCTGTAACGGAGATCTGGTTTAAAGCAGCTGAAAGCACCCCTGTGTTACCAGGCTATAACTCATTCCACACCTTTCAGCCCCAGAACATGGACCAAAGCTCCAAAGGCAGTGGTGTCTGCGTATTCTTACAGGATATGCACACCACCAGAATAGTAGCTCAGCATAATGCATCTGAGATGCTTCAGGTACAACTAACAATGGGTAAGACGGTGATACAGGTTGAAGCCTGCTATAGGTCCCCAACCATGTCCCAAGACTCTCACTCTACATTCCTAAGCACCCTGGAAACTATTAGGGTCCAACCCAACACTCTCATACTAGGTGACTTCAACTACCCCTCCATCAACTGAGAAAACTACTCATGAACCAATACACTGGCCCAACGCTTCCTGGAATTCATCAATTCCAATGCCCTGGACCAGCTCATTCTTGCCCCCACTAGAGAAAGCAACATCCTTGACCTGGTTATTACTAACATGGGCAACCGTTGTTCTACACCAATAGTCAGCTCCTCCCTGGGTAGATCTGACTGCAAAATAATCACCATGGAAATCCACATATGACCCACCCCCACCCCACCCCCACAAAGGTAACCAACATGAAAAACTTCTCCAAAGCTGATTTTGGGCTCCTAAAAACAGAGGAGGCTAACTTCATGGCACCCACATTAATGGAAAATAGATGCATGACTGCCAGATTATACACCGATGCACTGTATGAACCCATATATAAATGCATGGAACTAGCCATACCCAACAGAACCAAAATGCTCTCCTCCAAAAAAAGGAAGCCAATCTGGTGATCCACTACCAATAATAAACTCTACAACAGAAGGAAGAAACTGTTGCAGAAAAAGGTGAAATCCCAAGACGGGGAAAAACACCCTTATTAGCCTCAACAAAAAGTTAAGATCCCTCATCAAAACCTCTAAAGCCAGCTATGAAGGCAGAATTACGACAGACACTAAAAACAACAACAAAGCTTTCTATAGTTATATGAAGAATCTCCAAGGCAATACCCAGGTTTGCTCTGAGTTACTGCACAATGGCACCTCCTATACTGAGCCAACAGATATTGCCAACATACTGGCAGACAGATTCAGTGCCACCTTTATCCCCCTTTCCCCCCTAAAGGACCAATTACAATACCGGAGGAATGCCAGGCACCCAGTATTACTGCAGCACAGGTTAAAGCTGCATTGTCCAAGGCCAAGAATACAGCTTCCATGGGACCCGACAATATCCCTGGATGTGTTCTACATGAACTATAAAGTGAAATGGCACCACATATGTGTGCCCTAGTCAATCACAGTCTCACCTCAGGCTTTGTCCCTACTGAATGGCACACTGCTACAGTCATCCCTCTCCATAAAAGGGGAGCGACTACAGACCCTAGGAATTATTGCCCCATTAGCCTGATGAGTCTGATATGTAAGGCTATGGAGCACATCATCATGGACCTAATTAACAAGGATATAGGGAATCGCCAAACTCTAGATCGCATGCAATTTGGTTTTGTGAAAGGTAGATTATGCTTGCTCAACCTGGTTGACTTCTTTGAGTCAGTCACCAGAGCTGTGGATGAGGGTAAGGCAGTTCATACAGCCTACCTCAATCTGGCCAAGGCCTTTCATACTATTCCCACTCAGGAATTATTGATAAACTCACTAAACTAGGCATCAATCCCTATATCACTAGGTGGGTTGCAAATTGTCTTACAGATAGAACCCACAGTGTGAAAGTAGCAGACTCGAAGTCAGACTGCTGACCAGTCACAAGTGGAGTCCCACAAGGATTGGTCCTGGGTCTTCTTCTGTTTGTCACCTACTTCTCAGAAGTCCAGCCCAATGCAGAGGAACTCTGGCTGACCAAGTTCCCAGACGACTGCAAACTGGGAGCCATTATTAACTCCCCAAGTGATGTAGATATCCTACAGAAAGGCCTCGCTGAGACCAATGACTGGTGTCGAAACAATAGCCTTAAGCTTAATACCAAAAAATGCATCATCATCCCCTTTGGGAAAAACTCAATTCCCACTAATTACCACATTGATGGGAGCCCACTGAACACTGAAGGCATTATAAGAGATAAGGGGACACAGGTTGACAGCAACCTCTCCTTCGACCACCACATTGCCACTGTGGTCAGAAAGTCCTTCTATGTGGCACATCTCATTACCAAGGGTTATGCATCCAGGAAGAATGAGGTCATCATCTCTCTCTACTCTTCCCTCATTAGGCCAATCATCGATTATAATGTTCCATTTCGCATGCACCTCACTAGACACATGCAACAGCTGGAAAGGCCACAGAAGTACCTCACAAAGAGGATCTTAGGCCTTAAACACATGTCCTACATGGACAGACTAAAAAAAAACACAGCTATTCTCTGTCTCATATCATCTACTTAGAGGCAGTTTCTGGTTGACTTACAAAGCCATGTCTGACACAGCTCTGTTAGAAATGCTGCAGCTAAAGAAATCCGAATCCCTCCACACCACATGCTCCAGAGACCTCAACCTCATTACCACAATCAACAGAACATGCTGGAGGGACAGACTCATAACCCAGAGACTGCCCATGCTCTGGAATAGACTTCCCATACCTGTCAAGAAGAACACTTCACTGGCCCTCTTCAAGAGAAATTTTGATGAGTGGATGGGAAATGGAAAGTTCACCATCACTCCAGTGGCTCTACTTGATAGAGGCACTGGGAACTAACATCGGGTGGCATGATGTCAGCGCACTTCTATGAGCTAGGCTTGTAAAGGCTCCAGGGCCATTAGCTTAGTACACACCTATGATCCTATGAACCTATGATGCCACAGTACAGACAAAAAAATATTGATTTCAACAAGTGGCTTAGCTTCTGGTGTCACTGCAAGGGGATCCAGTATCTGTCAGCTTGGGAAGACGAGGTCAACAGACCACGAGGCTTTACCAGAGATGGCCTTTACCTGTCTCCTCAAGACTTTTGGATACTGGAAGGATGCTTGCCTCCTCCATTGTCCCTTTTTACGCTATGTCAAAACAAAACTTCCAATGTAACAATATCCACTAGAAACAAACTCAAGCAGGACTCCTCAATGACCCAATTTAAGCAAAACCTTGACAACTGGATAGGTAACTGGGGTGGCACCCATGTCATTCATGGACAGGGGCATTCAGTGCTAATCATAGAATAGCTCTGCTAACAACGACCATCTAACTATGGTCAATTAGGGTGGACAGGCTTTTTTACATGGCTAGGCTAGTAACCTCCTATGAACCTATGAACCTAATCTATGCTCTACACTGGCTATATTCCTGAAGCCTGAAAAACAGAAATTATAATGCAGTTACACAAGGGTGGCCCAGTTATGGATCCTGGTAACTATAGACTATTAGTCTCGCTAACCTCCTATATAAAACAATGGAGCATATTATCTCAGACCTCATAAAAACTGGACATGGAAAATTTCTTCACCGTGGAATGTCATCAATTCAGCTTTGTTAAAGGAAAGTTCTGTATCTTTAAACTCATGAAATTATTTTAAAAAGTAACTGAAGCAGTGCATAGTGGTTATGCTGTACATACAGCATATCTCAACCTGGCCAATGCCTTTGACACTATTCCTCATGTAATTATTATTGACAGAGTTATAAATCTGAATGTAAACTCATGTGTTGTTAGGAGAATAGCTAACTGCTTGTCTGACAGAACCCATGTGGTTAAAGTCACAGGTGCCACATTTGAAAGGAAAAGGTTACCAGTGGTGTACAGCAGAGCAAGGGTCCCTATTAATTCATTGAATGGTCACATTATAGAATGGCATTTCTTCCGAATGCTGCTCATTGAACCCTTTTGACTGAAATTGCTCTACGGTAGGGATCAGGAAATTTGCCCTTTTCCCACTCTAATGCGATCTTGGAATTGATATATATAATTAGAGGGGGGTGTGAGTGTTTAATGAATGGCATTTCTGATGAAATGCTGTTTGACAATGTGGTCATTCGATTAATTAAAATAGACCCACAGAGCTCAGTTTTAGGCCATCTTCTGTTTGACATCAATTTCACAAATGTTCAGGCCAGCACTTCTGGCTTGTAGTTTTTCTAAGTTTCCAGATAAAGGCAATTTATATGCTGTTATTCAATCCTCTGCTGACTCTCAGTTGCTCCAACATGGGTTAGACCATGTTAACAACTGGTGCAAGGACAATGGTCTTCTCAAATTAAATGTTAAAAAAATGTAGCATAGTTCATTTTGGTAAACAAAATATTTTCACATACCATAGAGGTGATGTGCCAGTCGAATCAGACACTGTTGTAAAGGATCTCAATACTGTTGTTGATAATTTTATATCATTTGACCATCGTGCCTCTGCAGGAGTTCCTAAAGCCTTCTACCTAGCTCATATAATTTCCAAAGGAATCTCCACTAGCTCTTAATTCCCCCTTTACTCATATCTCATCAGACCCATTATTGAATATAATACATTGTTTACATGCATTTGTCTAAACATATCACTCAATGTGAATAAAAATACAGTGGTCTCAAAAATCTAAGTTATCAGGAGAGGTTGCAGTGGTCTGTCTTTCTGTTTCTCTCTATCTATTCAGTTTCTTATAGACTCCTCTTTGGAAATCTGTGCCTAGCCTTTCAAGCCATGAAAGATCCAAAGCTTTTTGACCTCATATTTCTTTATAAAAAAAAATGGTATCTCAAATGTACTATTGTAGAACCTTGAGTTCTGCTTTTCTACATTTCTGCATTATTATAAGTGCCTTGTGTTTGCACAGCCCTGTGCTTATTCGAGCAGAACTAAGCAACACTAAGCAACCGTGTCCCTGATTAAGACTATTCTATACCTAACTTGACTTATTACCAGCCTAGAAACATCCAGGATAAGAATTCTGAGACATTTAGTGCAAACCCGGTGCTCTTTGGTTGTATGGAGAAATTCAAAGTTCACAGTACCTGGTTCTTTATACTTATACTGCATAATTAAATGTGTAACCATATGTTGACTTCTTTATTTTTAGACAGATAGCACTCCAGTCAAGCAACTCTTAATCTCTTAAACACTACTCATTCTCCATCCTACAGTAATAAGCGACTGGAGCCATTGATCTGTCCTTTCCAACTGTTTCCATTGCAGGCTTGGTTGAAATGGACTTCCAAAGATATTGTAGCAATTGTTATATGTTTATTAATAATCACCTATTACTTAAACAATCTGACACAGTGTATGAGAGATATAGTTATATAAAGTTATAGGAAAAAGCCAATACAAATATTAAGCAAGTTGTCAACACCACACAGCACCATACTAAACCAATCTCTAACACCTCAGACCAACCATGGAACTAAATATGCTGAAGCTCTTAGAAATAACTTACCTAAACCACAGAATCTTCCCAAATTTTACTCAAAAAACGATGTCACAAATACACATTGGAGGCAACTCCCATCATGAAACATTCACCCAGGAGTCATATAGACTCACTCCAAAAGCCCATAAGGAAAACCATCATCTACACCAATATGCCCATACTGAGTCACACTGATGCATCACTCACCAGAGCATGCAAAGAGAGGGTCACTGCCTATCAGTCGCCAGGATTCGCCATATCACACAAGCATGCAAGTCCCTGCACTACATGTGCACATATAGCAAAGTCATTGTACATGTGAGTACAAATGACTTTAGACATACCTCCCTGGACTATTTGAAGAGAGAGACATGATGGAGCTTAGAGAATATCTGTCTGAGGCAGTTATGTTCCTATCCTTGAATAGTATTCTGCCATCAGTAAGAAAGATGTGCGGTATGAATAAAAGATAATTGATTTCAACAACTAGCTTAGACTGTGGTGTCAATCTAAGGTGCTACAGTAAATATCACCCTGGGAAGAGATGGCACATAGTGAAATCACTTTACTGGGGATGGCCTGCACCTGTCCACCAAGGCTTCTGTAAATTGGCCAAAACCTTGTCCACGCCATAGTGCCTTTTTTCAGGGAAAGTTAGTCTTCTAAAGCTTCTAGCATAACTGAATAGAATCAGGAAAAGATTAAGATATTGCTACTGAATGCTGGGAGCCTTAACTAAAACATCCACACTCTACAAGCACAGCTTACCCAGGAAATTGAAGATATAGGCAGCATTACAAAGACCTTGTTCAAGACCAGTGAAAGCTCTCCATCAGTGAGGCCTACACTGCTTATCACACATACAGGCTAACTGCATTACAGATGGAGGTGTCTCTATATTATAAAAAAAAAAAATCTCACCTCCAGACTCGTTAGACAAGATAACAACTTGGAACTCCTCCATGCCCAACTTACCATAAAAATGTATTACATCATAGCACTGTCCTTCTCAGCCCATACTTCTTATATAACCATTAAGGAGTCCCTGTTCATTAAGTCGAGCACTATTCTTTGGGAAAGCTTCTACTATCCCACCATCAACTACAAGACATATACATCTTCAAATATGTATGTCTAGAGATTTCTGGACTTCATAAATAGAAACTTCTTGGACCAGTTCAACCCTACCCCAATCAAGACAGATAAAATCCTAGACTTGGTCCTTATCAGTATGGTACGCTCTTCTCCTTTCGTGTTTTAAGCTCATCACAGGATACTTTGCAATACAATTCAGCTACTTTCACCTTAAGACTGAACACAGAAGTATTGTCCAATATCTCATAATTCAGAGACTAAACAAAGGCTAATCTGCTACAACTGAGTGATGACCTCACTAAATTCAAAAGCCTCTCCCGAGTCTATATTAGAACACCGAAGTTTCAAAACTTGGAATGTTCTAATATCGAACGCTATTCAATGAAAGTTGAAAACATCGAACATACAGAACAGCGATTTTTTTTCCTAGGGAAAAAAATTTGCTGTTCCAAAACACATACACTCAACACAAGCACACCAAACAAACAGCAATCCACACACATACACCTAAAATCTTGCGCCTAACCCTACACTAAACTATACATACACCACTAACTATTCACTAACCTTAACCCAAACCCTAACCCTAAGGTCCGTCACTATCACACACTCACCTCACTCGCGCCTTAACCCTAACACACCTACTCCACCCTAACCCTCATGTCCATATAATCGCACACTTGCCTGGCCCACGCCCTAACCCTACCTCACCTAACCCACCCTAACTCTCATGTCCACACAATCGCACACATACCTAACCCGTGCCCTAACCCTAACTCACCTAACCCGCCCTAACCCTCACGTCCACACAATCGCGCACATACCTAACCTGCACCCTAATCCTAACTAACCTAACCCACGCTCTGTTGCACACTTACCTGAACCCTACACGTAACTTTCCACCACAGCGCTGAAAATACCGAAGCAACTGAAACGGACAACCAAATTCGTTCCCTAGGAAAAAATTTGTTTTTCTGTAGCTTCGATATTTTCAGCTTTCACTGAATACGGGTCGATATTAGCACATTTGACATTTTGAAACTTCGATGTTCAAATATAGACCCCCCTCTCCTACCTTGAAGATTTCACTGTCCATGTGGAACCCTTTATTATAAAGTTTTATGCACATGTAAATAGTTGCATAAATGCATTTCTCCCGTTCAGAAATAAATTAATCGCCAAATTTAAAACTAAACCATTAAGACTGAACATTAATATAAACAGGTTCTATAACAAAAAAGAAAAAAAAACACTGCATACACAAATAAATCTAACTCTCAAGAAGCCAAAAATACTCTTGCTAAACTAAACAAAAAAGCACTAAATCCTGAGCAAATCAACCAAAGCCGGGTATTAGGTGAAAACAACCATTCAAGTAAAAAATAAATCATAATGGCATTTTTGACTATGTTGGAAATCTCAGAAATAATACCCAACACTGCACAGAGCTAATAGCAAATGATATAATATACTCAAACTCAGGGGACATAACCAATCTACTCACAGACAAATTTAACTGCAACTTCACTCCTGTCGCCATTCCAATATTCTCAGAACAAATACCCACAAAAATGTCCCTCCTCAAATCTCCTAAGTGCAGATTCTCAAGGCACTATCTAAGGCCAAGAATACTACATCCTGGGACTGGACAACATACCAGACTGTGTACTGGCTAGCCTGAAACATAAATTGTCAGATCCCATAAAGATGCCATTCAACATTATCATCAAAATGGGCTTTAAACTGAATGAATTGTAGGCAGCAACAGTGATGACTTTGCTCAAACGTGGGGCTACAATTGACCCAGGTAATGACAGACCTATAAGTCTAACCAGCCTCATCTGTAGGGCTATATAATGGATCATTATGGAGATAATAAATAAAGATATAAGTGAGCTACAGTCTGTCAACTGAATGCAATTTGGATTTGTCACAGGTCCTGTCTATTTAACATGGTTAACATTTTCAAAAATGTCACTTGAATAATGGATGAGGGCAAATCAGTTCACACCACCTATATGAACTTTGCAAAGGCATTCAAGACCATACCACTCACAGGCATCATTGAAAAACTCTCCTAGCTAAATGCTGAACCATATATCCTAGCTAAATGTTGACCCATATGTAACTCATTGGAAAGCAAATTGAATAAGAAATAGAACACATTAAGTATGGGTTGGTGGCTCTACCTCCTTCAAAAGACCTGCCACTAGTGAAGTGCCCCAGGGATCAGTCCTTGGGTCACTTCTGCTTGGGATTTACTTCTTGGAGGTTAAAGCAAATGTGAAAGGATTGTGATTGACCAATTTTTCAGGTGATTGAAACTTGGTGCCATCATCAACTGCCTCGAGGACACCAGGGTTTTATAAGAGGGCCTGTCAAAAGCAAACACTTTGCTCCAAAACAAAGGACTGAAACTAAATACAGAGACATGCATAACTATATCTTTCAGCGAGCATGATGCCTTTGATAACTTTCATATTGACACCACCTCTATGAAAACTGAGCCTCTAGTTAGAGAGCTGGGTCCCTATGTTAATAATGAACTATTCTTTGATCACAATGTGTCCACTGTTGTAAGGGAGTCCTTTTTCATTGCACAGTTTATATCTAAGGGTATGGCATCCAAATAGCTTATCATTGAGTATAATGCCCCTTTCAGTATGTACCTTTCCCAACAGTTGTCACAGCTGGATCTTCTGCATTCCTCTCTTTCCTAAGAAATCAAGGGCCTAAATCATAGAAACTAAGCAGACTAGCTCAAAGCCTCATCTCTCCTCTTATTATCATATAGTCTGTTGGAAGGGGACATCTGCTTCATGCATAGAGCCTCAACAAACCCAGTTTTGTCAGATTTCTTATACATTCTGAAGCCTGATGGTATCCTAAACCATCCAGATCAAGAACATTCTAGAGGGATAGGTATGCATCAAAAAGAACAACACTTTTATTACTCCCTCATTGACTCTCTTCAAGAGGAATCTTGATGAGTGGATGGGAGATCGTAGGTTTACCCTGGGTATCACTTCTGTGTCACTGTTAGACAGAGGCACAGTATACTAACCTCGAAAAAGGGCATAGCAAAATTAATTTAAAATGGGTAGCAAAAGCCAAACACACTCTGGCTAGGCTTATAAATGCCCTAGGGCAGATAGCCTAGTATGAACCTATGAACCTATGAACCTATGGAACCATATTCCCCTTCACTTAAGACAGTGTACTTCTCTTATGCTATTAAAATGTAACTTGATGAATGGATGGGTAACTGCAAATTCAACCCTAATTTAGCACCAGTAGCCCTCATGGATAGGGTAAACATGTAATTACCTCAACATACTTGTCCCTTGGAGATTCATATTGCAAAACATAATGGCTAATAAGTACCAGAGAAATGTAGGTCTAGGCTTCTTAATATCCTTACTTATCAATAGCCTAGTAAGTACTTATGAACCTATTATAGTCCAAATAAATGGAAAACAATCTACCACAAGAGACAGTCATACCTTTCAACATTTTTGCACAATAATTTTGGACAAAGCCAATATAATGGAGGGACAAAGACCCATAATCAGCAACAGATTTTAAAGAAAATTGCTAGAATAACATATTTTGTATTAACATGCATTTTCTCAAGGAAATGCAGTCTGAAACTCAAATGTCTGTCATTATTTAGAGACTTCAGTCCTCAATGATTTTCCAGAAAAATACACATTTCATGAGGAAAACTAGAGGACCCACGGAAAATGTGCATGCATACATGACAAGAAGGTAAATTCCAAATAGACAATAAAAAGGGTAAGGAATCTTCTGTACTATGAATCACTGTAAATGTGTCATTGTCTCAAAGCCACTTTATTTCAGTGATAATATTGAACCAAAAACATTTATTGATAGTGGATGATTCCATTATCTCCACTGTTGTATAACCTCAAAGTAGGCATACTTAAGTTTAGAGGGTGTGGGGGGGTGGGTCTTACCCCCACACACAAAATAATATCTGTTGTAAGGTTATCTGAGAGTGTTTTCAGCTAAATGTCTTCATTGAAAGTGTATTGATTGAAAGTACTGTTGTTCCATTGAAGTGAATCTTAACCACCAAGTTATATCCAGATGATTTACAACTGGATGAGTGTTACAAGTTGCAGTTTTATCCAGATGTAAAAAATTATATATATCGTGCAAGAGATGCCAGCACCAGTGCACCAATTATACCCTCTTGCCTTGAACAAGATCAATTCTAAGAAAATTAATCTGTGCCTGTGTTGTAATAAAAACAATTCCAGCAAATATTCTGTAGAAGAATCTAAACTTAAAGAGTTTCATCTAATTCAAGTCATATCAGTAGGCTGCAATTTTATCCATTTGTAACTTGAGCAATAATAGGGAAGCCTCAGTCAGGACAGAAACTACTTGGACCCTACTACACTGATGCCTGAGAGTATGTGTGTGCATGTGCAAGCACATGGAAGTGTGCATGGAGGGGTGCATGAAATGTTTGTACTTGTGCTACAAACAGAAATAACTAATTAGCCATAGCATGTGCTATCTACCAATCGGTTTCAAAATTAGGCATCATGTTTAAAACTTTAGTATGTTTTCGATTATCAAGTTTTCTCTTCCCCATAATAAAATTAAGTTTTGTGGAAGCCTTCTTGTAAATTGTCAGCTGGTTCTGCTTTCCATTAGAAGCACATTAATGATAAACCTTTGAGACTATCAATGGGATTCATTAGTGCTGTGTGCACAATGCACTGAAGCCAATATGACTGGTCATGTTTCCATGGTGAACAGCATTGCTAATTAAATATTCAATAAGACAAACTATAAAGAACAACAAACAGCCTCAGCTTAAGCCCACAGCCCAGTCTCATGGCCACTCTGAGGTAAGGAATTGCTCATCCTATATGTGTACATGATATAAACAAGAGAGAGTGCACAATAAACCAGAGATTCAAAAGTGAGTGTGCATGCACTTGACAACAGCAGATTTGTAAATTAGGAATACATAAGCAAGGAGAGGCCTAGGTACATGAAGACAATGAAAGTTTATACCATTGTACATTGCACAGAGAAAAGACTTCATGGGTATGTAGAATATTATTGTCATTATCATTAACAGTTTTTATATGTTCAGAAGGAAAAACATGTTGTTAGAAAATGCATGCTTAAACACCACATGGGCACATATCTTAAACTCCCAGAGCAGGAATACTGTAGAAACAAATATATAAATCTGTGGACAAATGTAAAAACATATAGAAATGTGTACAGACTGCTCACACAGGTGTGAAAGTGGATATAATAACAGTTCACCTCTCAACTATACAGAATTTTGCAGAATGTCCAGATGTTTTACTCATATTTTTAGTCCATTTTCACAAAATTGTTGTTTTCTGGCAAATCCTTGACATTTCATCAAAGATTGAAATTAGAAAATAATGACAGACATTTGAGTTTCATACTTCACATCCTTCAAAAAATTATTGCTAATGCAAAACCTGTTATTCTATCACCTTTATAAGTTTGAAGGAGCATTTTTTAAAAATTGTCCCTAATTTTTGGGCCTTTGATCCCCCATTAGTTACGGTGCTGTCCAGATTTCTTGCTGTAAGAGTGTGAGAGGTATGAACAGTTGTGTCAGTAGCATGCATGTTGTGAAAGGTAGTAAGTGAGGCACAGACAAGAACAAGTATTAGTAACTGCAATCTTCAAGTGTATGCCATAGAAACACAAATGCTAGGTGGAAGAGCACCTTACATTGTCAAAGATATGGAAATCATAACAGATGAAATGGATGTACACAGAAGATGTGGGACATGTCAAGAAACCTCTACTATGATGGAACTCTTACTGAAAACAATCATATGGAGGAAGTGTATCTGCAATTTTTATGTCTGTGAATGAATGTGGCCATGATGAAACATAAGAAAAAGAACACTTATGACATCTGTGCAATAATTCATTATTCTGGAGCAACAACTGTTTCATAGAATGATTCAATGTATATCACATGGGAGTGGAAAGCTTGTTTACCTATGTAACAATCATATTACATGTGTATGACATAATGTTGCTACACAAAAAGCCACCACACTACTGAGAAAATACACATGTGAAGGGTTTGCGACAACATTATTGGAAAACAACTACTGAATTGAACATTATATGACAGAAAAAAATAATAGATGAATCACACCTCTCAGCGTACCTCACAGACAGTTGCAACATTGCATCAGTATGACAATGAATGGTGGAACCTGCAAGAGTTCACATGAAAAAAAAAAGTTTAGACAAGACTATCATACAGTTGTCCTCTCTGCAGTATCCTTAACCAACATTCACAGCCAGCAGAGCCACATGGCCAAAGGCAATTTCAAGTCATTTTTGCTATTTGTGCAAAGCAAGGTGCAAAACATGTATCATTGCACTGGGCATGCTTACACAGAGGTACAGCACTTAGGGTATCAAAAGCTGTTACCCATCAAAAAAAGTTAGAAAATCACACACACATATGCGGAGTAAGCCATTCCAGCATGTGAACAATGTCCTTTTTTTCTTTTGCTTACTTATTCAAGGTAAACAATGCTATATGTGAGCACGTACCCATATAACTCAAAGTCTGTAGACCTGTGCGTTAGCTGCTGATGTCACAGAAGGACTCATAACATAGTTTTCAGAAGGCACACATATGAAGGGATAATCAGAGCCATGCTGGATTAATAAGTCAAACATCCCCTGAGGCAATGTAGCAAGTGCCTTATTTTTACTGACAGCCAGTTTATTCCCAAACAAACTGATAAGTTATGTGAGAGAAGTATATTTACACAATGTCACAGGAGGCAAAGCTCTCACTTACGAATGTAAACATAATGCCAACCAGTCAGAAATGCACACACTACACCCACCATACACAGTATGGATCAGACCCCCAGACCCATACATGATGAGGCTCTTAAAATAATCTTCCTGAACCCTAAGCAGATATCCTCAGCAGCAGCAAAAGCACTCTACCAAAACAACATCCACTACAACAAAAAATATACAGCCATAACTTCAAAGCCCATAAGGCAAGCCACCACACTACCCAATATTTTAGTCATAGGAGACTCCATTGTGAGACACACAAATAGCTCGCTCACCAGGCTGAATAAGGAGAAAGTCACAGTCAGTTGACTATCCATGGCAACGATCCACCAAATCACTCATGCATTCAGGTTATTGGACCACATCTACCACTATGACTCTGTCATAGTCCCCATCTGTATAAATTGCTTGTGACATACTATAAGGAAAGACACTACATTACTCTCAGAATATTTGTCCCAGGCTTGTATGAGCTTAGGACTGAGCAACATTCTACCTCCACCAAGGGTAATTCATCAACATGAACAGAAGATGATTTACATTAAAGATTTGCTTCTTGTGTCATTCCAAGAGGGTGCAATATTTATCAGCATGGGATGACATGATCAACAGAGCACATTGCATTGCCAAGGATGGTCTGTTCATGTCCCTTCTGGGGAATATTGGCTTAAACATTGTCATCCCTCATAGTGCCTTTTTTAGGTAACGCCAGACTGACAAACCATCTGACATAACAATGCCAATCCAAATCAATCTAAAGTTATTACTGCCCAATGCAAGGAGTCTAATCAAAAAATTTCATTCCCTTCAAGCTATCCTCACCTTGGAGAATGCAGACATCTGTGTGGTCACTGAGACATGGTTTAAAGCCTTGGGGAGCATCCTGACAGTGCAAGACTACAATGCTTTCCACACATTTAGTCCAGCTATTGCACAGGCAGGGACCAAAGTGGAGGTGTCTTCATCTACATGAATGACAAGGTCAACAAAAGGCTGATTAAGCAGGATGAAGAGGTGGAACTTCTCCATGTCCAAATTACTATAGGAAAAGTCCCATTTCATATCTTTGTTAGCTATATGTCCCCCTCTATGACCCAGGAAACCCATTGCTCACACTTAATCTTACTGGAGACACTCACCATTAAACCCAATACTGTATTCATGGATAACTTTAACTACTCCACTATAAACTAGGAATAATGCATGACACCAAACCTGCAGACCCAGAGATTCTTGGATTTTGTAAACATTAACACCCTAGACCAGATAGTCCACATGCTTGAAGTTGCTCTCATTATCACATGGTAATGCTACACCAAGTTGGACCATAAAGCTTTCTCTTTTGAAATAAAAATAAAACCTATGACCTCAGCTAACCCCACAACATTTAGAAACTATTCTAAGGTACATTTCTTATTATTAATTAACAACCTGACAAAATTTCAAGCCTATCAAACCCCAAGAACATAGTTGCCTTTGCAGAATTTTCATAGATACCATACACAATCATGTTAATAAATGCATTGAAAAAGCTGTGCCTACCAGGGAGATAGGAAATTACCCCGGGGATCATGTCAATTGCCCTGCTAGACAGGGGTCCAGGGAAGTAAATATTGTGGGAAGAAATATCCAGGGAATTGTTATGGCTAAGTTTGTATAGGCCCTAGGGCCAAGAGCCTAGTACCAACCTATGAACCTATGAACCTTTAAGAATTTCAGGACAATCTCAAAAAACAAGCCCCACTGGTGGAATACAAACATCAATATCAAATGGAGGATAAGAACGTAAGTCATTCCAAAAGTTAGGAAATGCAGTCATCAGCAGGATAAAAGCTCTCTCATCAATCTAAAAAAACAACTCAGATGGCAAATCAGGTCTAACAAAGCTAAATTTGACATAAAAAAATTGCCTCTCAAGCCAGGAACAACCATAAGGCTTTCTTTAGCTAAGATCCTAAAGTCTGCACACTACAATGCTAATTGTGAATGGAGCAGATCCAGAAGGCTCATTTTCAGCAACGGTTGGCATCCTCACCTGCATTTCTGAGGTGATTTACTTGTATCCAGTCCCATCCAGGAAAAGATAAGTACATGTGACTCATAAATAGCACTTCTTTAATTTATGTAAGCAATTTGCCACTGTTTTTGAACTTGAACTATTTGTACATTGGACTATTACTTTACTTGAAATAGTGCATTTCCTCACTCTATTGTAGCTGTTAGATTGTTTGTTTTGAAATTGCTTCTAAAAGGGTTGTTTAGCTATTTATGTTTGTTTGTGGTATAATTAGACATGTAGCAAGCTTTTAGTGTGTTTTTACATTATGGGGCCTGGTATTTTTCGTCTAATGGCAGTAGATGATTGCATGATCTATCTGAGTTGGGAAACACATAGAGGAGATCTTAATGTAGTTATTTTATTTACCAGAGAGTCCGGTAGTCAGTTTATTATATTTTTAGTGCCTATAAAAATTCAGTGCATTTACATAGCGTTCCACAGTTAGCCATGCCCTATATAGATGCAAAAATCTCAAAAGCACATTTTCGCTATGAAACTACCTATTTAAAACTTAACCCCGTAAGCCAGTGAGTGTAGAGCAACTTCCTTGCATGTTCACAAGCTTAGAGCAGCTAGTTTGTACATTGAGTAACACTGCCATTAAATGTTAGTATTATACAGCCTAGTCTTGTCTGTAACCCCAAAAAAGAACTCTTAGTGGCCTTCTGTTAACATCCCTTATGCCATACCCCTGTAGATCACTGAATAAAGGACATGACTACATGTATATGCAATTTCCCGTTTTATCCACAGTCAGTTTGATTGGTATGGGTGTCTTTAGACAATGTAGCATTTGTTTCATGTTCACTGAAAATCACTTAATCCTTAAACTATAGATACAGTATGCAGGAGATGTACATATGCAACATCCCCGGAGAGTCAACGGTCATGTACATCCACACATAATAACAAAAAAAAAACCTCATCAAACTAAACTGACAACTTGGGGGGGGGGGTAATTAAGTCCAAAAGAGCTAATTTCAAAGTCAAAATTGCTTCCAGGCCAAAGAAAACCATAATGCCTACTGCAGCTATGTCAGAAATCTCAAAGGCAGCACCCAACAATGAACCAAGCTGGTGGTTAATGGAACTACATTCACTGAGCCAAGTGATGTAGAGAATCTCCTGACTGACAAATTCAACTCCAACTTTATCTGATCATCCAAACCTAACCCCTCCAACTATAAATTGGTACCAGTTTCTAACTGTGCTCTCAAAAACCAAAAACACAGCCTCTATGAGCCCCAATACTATCACAGGATGCCTCCTCAATAGCCTAATAAATATGACCTCTCAGGGCCACGGGTGTCACTATTCAACTATAGTCTCAGAAAAGGCTTTGAGTGAAATGGCCATACAGTCATACTTCTACATAAGAGTGGACTATCAACTGCTGCTGGAAACTACTAGTTTTATGTGCAAATCAAAGAACGAATCGTCATGAAAGTGATTAACAAAGATATAGAAAACCTTCAGCCACTGCACCCAACTCAGTTTAGTTTTGTCAAAGGCAGGTTATGCCTATTGAACCTGGTGGACTTCTTCAAGAAGGACACAAAGGCAATAAATGAGGGTAAAACTGTACATACTGCCTATCTTGACCTGGCTGAGACATTTGACACAATACCCCACTCAGACATTGGAAGCAAAGTTATGGAATTAGGCATTAGCTCCTTTATGGCACATTGGATAGCCAGCTGGTTAGCAGAGAAGACCTGGAAGTTAGGATTAGTGAGACCAACTGTACAAAGTGGCTGCTCACTAGTGGAGTCCTTCAGGGCTTAAAGCTGATCCTAATTCTTTTTGGCATCTACTTCTTGGAAATCAAGGCCAAAGTCAAAGTCCTCTGGCAAAACAAGTTCAGAGATGATTGCAAACTATTAGCAGACACAAAAAAAACAAAAAAAAAAAAACACTAACATCCTACAAGAATTGTAACACAGAGAAATGACTTGTGTGAAAGTCACAGCTTAAAACTCAGTGCCAAGCAATGGATAACATCACCCTTTGGGCAGTCAGATACCCTGGGAAGCTATGTCAGTGATAAAACACCCCTAAGAGTAGGCCTGATACTGTGGTATAAAGGACCACACGTAGATAGTAACCTGGCCTTCTACCAACGTGAGTCTGAGGCAGTAAGGAAATCATTCCATTTTGTGTTGCTCAACTTACCAATAAGGGCATGGCATCTAGGCCGCTTTCAGTTTGTACCTGACAAGGCAAATGCAACAACTGCAATGCCAACAATGATTTTTCAAGAAAAAGAAATAAAACTCGCAATCAAGGGGAAAAAAGTTTCACTAATGCCCTACATAATTATTTTACGCTTTTGAAACCAACATATTTTAAAGTGCTTTGCTGTACTTATCATGCATCTGTTTCATATTTAACTCTTTTCTGGTTATAGTCTGACATATTTGAGTCATCACCATAGTAAAATAGGGATGACTTAAGACTTGATTCTGGAGTTTAGAGAAAGTAATATGAATGTAATTTGTTTCAAGTGCCTCAGTAACAGTGGTAGCACATCTTAACATGCATTTTCAAAATAATGGATTCAGTTTTAAGCCTTCAGATTTTTGAGTTCCCTGATGGTGGGGAATCTTGAGAGGAGGTCTTCTGCAGAGAACCACCATCATCCAGCAAGGTCACATTCTTATATTTTAGGGTCATCATCAATTCAGGTTTTCACCATTGCCACTCAGAAAACTATGTCAAAGAAAATATTGGTAATGATTTGCATACACAAGCAAAGCATTCAGAGGTATCAAAACCAACACCATACTTTTTTGTAAGATCAGCAATGGTTTCACTAACAAATCATCTTATATGTTAATTTTAATTTTGGGATAATAAAACCTGGCCACATAGAGAATTTCAGTTCTTATAACCCATCAGGTCAAAGTGTGTCTTCTTATTTGCTTTAGAACTTCACAAATTAATCAGACACTGCTCCAGGGTCACAACCTAAAAGAGGCACTTGTGTCTAGTGGATTTACCTAGTTAAAATAAAATAAAAATACTCATAATAAGAGGTGAAGCATTCTGTAATGGAATGAAATAGTCAACAGCTGTCCTGGGAAAGGATGGATAAACTGTGCCTTATTATGCTTAAGCAGAAGTTTCTTGATAAGTTTCAGGATCTGTCCCAGTTATCATGGGGCTGTTGTCGTACAGAAAATTATATGTGAAAGTCAATGCAAAGCATAAATATCATTTAACATGTTCTGTACCTCTTTTATGAGTTTCGCCTAACATGAAACAGAAACATTTTTGCTGGTATGTTGCAGTAGATCTAAAGGACTGTGGAGTCAGATTATCCCCAGGATTCAATAAACTCTGTGTAAGCTTCATACAGAGCCTATATGGAGTTTACATGTTTATGTATGTAGCAGTGAGAAGCAAGTAGTAGCATGCACTGAGTATTAATTATGCACGGCATGTCTAAGCTAGGTTTCATAGCTGGCTGCAGTGTGGCTGGCCAGGAAACCATGTAAGCAAATGCAGATATCAATTCTTTGTAAAGCAGAGCACTCACAGTCTGCGGATTTGTGCTGAATTTCTCAATGATCACCAAGGCTTCACAAATAGCTGTCACTCTGTTAGTGCAACAGATCTGCACAAATGCCAACATAATGTGGCGAACAAATAACCAGAAATAGGGAGATATTTGACCTAGATGTCACATAAAAATGTGTTAGAATGAAACACTCTTAACCTCTTAGAGAAAGAAATCTGGATAAAGTCATAAATAATGGGGGACAAAGGCCCAAAATAGGGACAGACTTACAGTGGATATAAAAAGTGTACACACTATGTTAAAATGCCAGGTTTTTGTGATATAACAAAATGAGACCCTGATAAATCATTTCAAAACTTTTCCCACTTTTAATGTGACCTATAACCTGCACAATTCAATTGAAAAACAAATATTTTAGGGGAAAATATAAAAAAATAAAAAACATACAATAAGCTTGTTGCATAAGTGTGCACACCCTTAAACTAATACTTTGTTGAAGTACCTTTTGATTTAATTACAGGATTCAGTCTTCTTGGGTAGGAGTCTATCTGAATGGTACATCATGACTTGGCAATATTTGCCCACTCTTCCTCGCAAAAGCGCTCCAAATCTGTCAGATTACGAGGGCATCTCTTGTGCACAGCCCTCTTCAGGTCACTCCACAGATTTTCTATTGGATTTAGGTCTGGACTCTGGCTGGGCCATTCCAAAACTTTATTTTTTTTCTGGTGAAGTCATTCTTTTGTTGATTTAGATATATGCTTGGGGTCATTGCCGTGTCGAACGGTGAAATTCCTCTTCATCTTCAGCTTTCTAGCAGACGCCTGAAGGTTTTGGGCCAAAAGTGACTGGCATTTGGAACTGTTCATAATTCCCTACACCTTGACTAAAGCCCCAGTTCCAGCTGAAGATAAGCAACCACAAGGCATAATAATGCCACCACCATGCTTCAATGTGGGGATGGTGTTCTTTTGGTGATGCAAAATGTTGTTTTTGCACCAAACGTACCTTTTGGAATTGTGGCCAAAAGGTTCAACCTTGGTCTCATCAGATCATAACACATTTCCCACATGTTTTTGGAAGACGATGTATTGTTTTGCTAATTTGAGCCAGGCCTGGATGGTTTTCTGTGTAAGAAAAGGCTTCCATCTTGCAACCCAACCACATAGTCCAGACATATGAAGAATATGGGAGACTGTTGTCACATGTAGTATACAACCAGTACTTGCCAGAAATTCCTGCAGCTCCTTCAGTGCTGCTGTAAGTCTCTTGGCAGCCTTCCTGACCAGTTTTTGTCTTGTATTTGCCTCAATTATGGAGGGATGTCCAGTTCTTTGCAACGTCACTGTTGTCCCATATTTTCTCCACTTTTTGATGACTGCCTTCACTGTGTTCAGTGGTATAGCCAATGATGTGGAAATTTTTTTGTACCCTTCTCCTGACTGATACCTTTTAACAATGAGATCTCTTTGATGCTTTGTAACCTCTCTGTGAACCATGGTTTTTGCTGTAGCAGGTAACTGAGTAAATGTCAGGAAAATCCTACTAGAACAGTTGAACTTTATTTGGGGTTAATCAGATTCCCTTTAATTGATAGCAGGTGTGTACCCAAGAAGACTGAATGTTATAATTAAACTAAAAGTTGCTTCAACAAAGTATTAGTTTAAGGGTGTGCACACTTATGCAACCAGCTTGTTGTACGTTTTTTATTTTTTTATATTTTTCCCCTAACAGATTTGTTTGTTTTTCAATTGAATTGTACAGGCTATAGGTCACACTAGAGGTGGGAAACGTTTTGAAATGATTTACTGTGGTCTCATGTTTTATATCACAAAAACCTGTGAACCTATGCATAGCTCATTTGTATATATCATACATCTCATCTGTACAAAATCTTGTAGAATATTCATATTTTTGCCTCGTTTTTTGGTCTGTTCCTCGTAAAAATTGTGGATGTGAATGTTTTCCACTTATGCTGTTCTGATGATGCCATAAGAAAGCAGAAACATGCATGTCTACAGCTAGTGGAGTTTGACTTTATTGACCTGAAATTGTCCATAAATAGACTTAAAAGAAAATGTCATGGACATTTAGAATTGCCGTTTAGCATAAACACCTGATGTCCTTAAAGGGTAATTTGCATGTATCCCATGTTGCCTGTAATACAAGAGGTTTAAGATATCACACAGTGGAAAGTCTAGCTTTGATAGATTTTTCATTTTGGGTTTTTTAACCGATTGTTTTTTTTTTGTGTGACCTTTTTACTTGTTGTTTTCATTTTTCTAAATATCTCAACAGCCAAGTAACACAGACAGAACTCCTTAGCCTTACATGAAAGCTCTCAGCTAGATTAATAAAATGCTGCTAACAGTATGTGTAACTTGAGTGGTTGCTGAGATATTGTAAGTTGTTTACAAAATATTAGTTACTGTGTTTACCATGACTTATAAAAATCACTTCCTGAGTTCTGTTGGCGTGAATGAGTTAACGTAGCATAACTTTCCTGTCAGCTGTGAAGTCTACAACAATTCTGTGTCTATTCAAGCCTAGGATAATTTAAAGGTGGCAAATGTCATTTGGCAGACCCCATGGAGTTTTGTTATGAAAGAGAGAGTGTATGAAACCAGAGGAATGGGCTCCAATATGCAACTGCAGTAAGAAGTCCATTTTTACTAATTGAAGTCCTGATAGTAGAGAACCTGAAAGTTACTTCTGTTGAGCCAGAGAGAGATTCTGGTAATGAAACTATTCTTTTTTATTTTGTCAGTTGAAGTCTTTGTGGTGGGAGACAATGAGATATAAAAAAAATTATTACATATGCATGCAAATGCAAAACTTGCTATATGAGTTTTTGCATAAATTGCACTGTATTGCTTCATACTGAATTCAAAGATGTATGATCAGCACAATAAGCAGCAATTCCATTATTTTAGGAAGAGGTTTGTGTTCATTTTTGTTTTGCATTATTAATCCAGACAGAATGATTACAAGGTTTTTGTTTAGAAAGGCATGAAATAATTACTTATCCTGCCTTAACTCCAAGGTGTTCTCCGGTCTTCTTCATAGTCCACTTGCCAGCTTATCAGTGTGCAGAGCCTTATTTTTAATTAAATGCTGCTTGTAGGTTAATTAAGGTTCAAATGTATTCAGATAAAATGGTTAATTGGGAATGAACAGTAGTGACAATACGCTGAAAAATGACTGCTCTCTAGTTATGTGTATGTGTGAGTGTGTATTCAAAATACTTAAACTGCATGTGTAACTCAACATGTAATTAGGGAGACATTTAAGGTAGCAGGCTCAACAAGGTAAACAAAGGTAAGTAAGTTAAAATAAACATGATTTGTGAGGAGTTTACACACATACACACACACACATGCACACACGTGCGTTCCACATGCTCCAGCCTTCATCTCTATGGAATAATGCAAGCAGTAATATGTCACTACATAAAGAACATGCTCACTGTGCCCCTGGGATATACGCTCTCTCCTTTTCTCAGCCTACATGCAAATATTTCTCCAGGTTTCTGTTTCTGCTCCCATTTGTTATATTCCTGCTCAACGCCAAACAGCTAGAATGAAAAAAAAAAATCCTCACTTTATTTAATGCTCAGTCCTTGAAAAAAAGGGACAGATTGCATGCTGATAACTTAGAGGTGCAGATTGCATGCTGATAACTTAGAGGTTTGTCCAGGTGTTAAAATGTATGCCTTTGTGTGTGTGTGTGTGTGTGTGTGTGTGTGTGTGTGTGTGTGTGTGTGTGTGTGTGTGTGTGTGTGTGTAAATAGATAGATAGCTATAGCTATATCTCTATATAAATTGATAGATTGATTGAGATATATTGACAGATATTTCTTTTGAGTACCTTCCCCCTTGGATTAACTGTATAGTCTCTTTTGATTCCTCCTAGGTCAACATTCCCATTGTTTTTACCTAGAAAATTCAAACTCTCTTTAGGTGTGCTTGTTTTGTCTCAAAAGATCTTTTTCATTCAAGTGATAGTTTACAGTTACCAAAAATATTGGGGTTACTTGCTAGATATAATTCTTGACAAATAAAATTTGCCTACAAATTGCCATGAAAAGCTAACCTTTAAATAAGAAATGAATGTAGTATAACCAGTCTTTCTTGCATCTTCTCCCTTTTTTTAGTATATGTGTAACTAGATATTTTCCCTAACCATACAAATAAATTGTTACATTTCTATTTTTACTTTATATATATACTATCCCCATTCTAACTATCCCTTATGAGACCAAATGAACATAAGAATTCTCATATTTTACTTGATGATCTAGTGACTTCTTGTGTATATATTGTATATACATATATATATATATATATATATATATATATATATATATATATATATATATGTATCATTTTCTCAGAACGAGATTGTTGTCTGTTTTCTTTAGATAGGTATTTGTATTGTTTATTTGTGTTTTTGAGTTACTGTATTGTTATTATTTGAAAAAAGAAAACTGAAATAAAGATATTTTGGGGAAAAAAGTGATAGTTTACAATGCAATATTTTACAATACAATAGTTTACAATACAATAGTTATTTACTTCACTGTGATATCCCTTCTGTGTAACAATTACTATATGACTTATAAATATGCAGGAGATTCTTAAGTGTGAGGTTTGGGGATGCCCTATAAGCCAGTCATAGATCACCCCTCAGCAATCTATAGAAGACTGAGTAGAGGGAAAGAGCTTTAAGGCACTCTAAATAAGGCAGGTTTGTTATGTTTTTTATTCTTTCTGTAAGGAATCTCTCAGATGGCTCCAGTTGCTGTATATTTCTGGTTAGGTACATACCGAAGGGAACATTGTAGTCTGATAAAGGTTAAGTACAGTGGGATAATTATCTTTTTAAACCTAGATTCCATGCTGTTTAAGTTGTGCAACATAAAACTATTTCCTTATCATTGTGGCAGCAGAATGTAAGGTTACTCTCTATATGCATACCCAGATCATTGAAGAAGTATAAGCACAAACAGGTATTTGAACCATGAACTCACAGATTAAAATTCTGATACTCTACAGACTGAGCTATTCAGCTTTATAACTACTCACACCTTGTGGGCCATTTAACCCAAGTTCCCTCAATGGTAAGATTCAAACCCTGTGCGTTATATCTCTGAAGATAACACTTTGCCTATTCTGCCAATGCCCAGCTCCCATGGATGTTTTTTTTTTTTTGAGAAGTGCAGCAGAGACAATAATACTAGAAGGCAGATGCCAATTAGGCACGTGAAATAATAGAGGAGGATATCTGATAATGCAGTACCTGATAGACAAAGTGGAGTAGAGCTTTACCTAGCTGCAGGTCCTGTGGCTCAAGTTGCTATTACACTTGTCATTGATAAGAGGAAAATCAGAACTGATCAGAGTGCTATTTCCAGACGGATGTTTCTATTCATTTTCCTATACTGACACTCCAGTTTAGCATTAGGAAGTGCTCTATTCCTGAGTTTTATTCTTTGGACGGTAAGTTAGACTAAGGTTTCATTTTTATTTATTTATTTATTTGACATTTGTTGACCAGGAGTGTCCGACTGAGTAGAAGCCATTTTTCAGCGGAGGCCCAGGGAGAAAAGCTCCACTTGAGTACACTTAACTAGTTACAGACAAGCAAGCAATCTAAACAGTACATAAAGGGAGTATAATAAAGAAAATTACAACAATCAAAAAAATATTTACACTTCACAACATGGTTCCAGTGGGAGGACGCTGAGATTTGGTAAAGTAAATTACACAGTACAAGCTTGCTAAATGCAGTAGAAAAAAAATTATTTCCACTTCTCATTATGGTTACAATGAGAGGATGCTGTGATTTGGATAAGTTGAGAATTGCTATGTTACAGTGCAGTTGGTAGGGCAGTAGTTAAGTAATGTCAGTTTACTATGTAAAAAGCTTGAGTTAAGACAGTTGAAAAAGACTTCATAGGTTCATAGGTTCATAGGTTCATAGGTGTGTACTAGGCCAATGGCTCTAGAGCCTTTACAAGCCTAGGCCATAGAAGTGCCCTGGCATCATGCTGTCATTACTTCCGGGTACCTCTATCAATTATAGCCACTGGAGTGATCCCCGGTGTGAACTATTTCCCATCCACTCATCAAGATTTCTCTTGAAAAGGGTCAGTGAGGTGCTCTGCTTGACATGTATGGAGTCTATTCCAGAACATGGGCAGTCTATGGGTTATGAACCTGTCCTTCCAGCATATTCTGTTGATTGTGGTAATGAAGCGGAGGTCCCTGGAGTGTGTGGTGTGGAGGGATTGGGATTTCTTTAGGTGTAACATTTCTAACAGGGCTGGGTCAGACATGGCTTTGTAACTCAAGCAGAGATCATGTCTTAATAGATGATATGAGAAAGAGAAAAGCTGGAGTTTTTGAGTCTGTCCATGTAGGGCATGTGTTTAACACCTATGATCTTCTTTGTGAGGTACATTTGTGGCCTTTCCAGCTGTTGCAGGTATTTAGTGAGCTACATGCCAAATGGGGCATTATACTCAATGATTGATCTAATGAGGGAAGAGTAGCGAGAGATGATGACGTCTTTCTCCTGGATGCAAAACCCTTGGTAATGAGATGTGCCACATAGAAGGACTTTCTGACCACAGTGGCAATGTGGCAGTTGAAGGAGAGGTTGCTGCCAACCTGTGTCCCCAGATCTCTTATAATGCCTTCAGTGTTCAATGGGCTACCATCAATGTGGTATTTAGTGGTAACTGAGTTTTTCCCAAAGGGAGTGACAACGCATTTTTTGGCATTAAGCTTAAGGCCATGGTTTCAACACCAGTCATTGGTCTCAGTGAGGCCTTTCTGTAGGATGTCTACATCACTTGGAGAGTTAATAATGGCTCCCAGATTGCAAGCATCGGCACACTTGATCATCCAGAGTCCCTCCATGTTGGCCTGGACTTCTAAGAAGTAGATGCCAAACAGGAGAGAACCCAGGACTGATCCCTGTGGGGCTTCACTCATGACTGATCAGCAGTCTGACTTGGAGCCTACTACTTTCACACTGCGGGTTCTATCTGTGAGCCACTTTGCAACCCATCTAGTGATATAGGTTTTGATGCCTAGTTTGGTGAGTCTATCAATAATTCCTGAGTGGGGAATGGTATCAAAGGCCTTGACCAGATCGAGGTAGGCTATATGAACTGCCTTGACCTCATCCACAGCTCTGGTGACTGACTCAGAGAAGTCAACCAGGTTGAGCAGGCATGATCTACCTTTCACAAAACCAAATTGCATGCATTCCAGAGTTTGGAGATTCCCTATATCCTTGTTAATTAGGTCCATGATGATGGACTCTATAGCCTTATTTATCAGACTTGTCAGGCTAATGGGGGCAATAATTCCCAGGGTCTGTAATCACTCCCCCTTTATGGAGAGAGATGACTGTAGCAGTATGCCATTCTGTAGGGACATAGCCTGAGGTAAGGCTGTAATTGAACAGGGCACACAAGTGTGGTGTCAGTTCACATTGTAGTTCATGTAGAACACAGCCAGGGATATTGTCAGCTCCCATGGAAGCTGTACTCTTGGCCATGGACAATGCAGCTTTAACCTGTGCTGCAGTAATGCTGGGTGCATGGCATTCTTCTGGTATTGTGATTGGTCTTTTGGGGGGAGACTGGGATAAAGTCAGCACTGAATCTGTCGGCCAGTATGTTGGCAATATTTGTTGGCTTAGTATAGGAGGTACCATTGTGCAGTAACTCAGAGAAAATCTGGGTATTGCCGTGGAGATTCTTGATATAACTGTAAAAGGCTTTGTGGTTGTTTTAGTGTCTGCTGCAATTCTGCCTTCATAGCCAGCTTTAGAAGTTTTGATGAGGGATCTCAACTTTTTGTTGAGGCTAATAAGGGAGTTTTTCCAGTCTTGAGACTTCACCTTTTTCTGCAACAGTTTCTTCCTTCTGTTGTAGAGTTTGTTAATGGCAGGGGACCACCAGATTGACTTCCTTTTTTTTGGAGGAGAGTGTCTTGGTTCTGTTGGGTATGGCTAGTACCATGCATTTATGTACATGCTTGTACAGTGTATTGGTGTATGATTTGGTGGTAATACACCTATCTTCCATTTGCATGGGTGCCATGAAGTTAGCCACCTCTGTTTTTAGGAGCCCAAAGTCAGCTTTGGAGAAGTTTTTCATGGTGGTTACCTTTGCTGGTGGTGTGGGTGAGATATGGATTTCCATGGTAATTAGTTTGTGGTTGGATATAACCATGGAGGAAATGACTATTGGTGTTGAGCAACGGTCGCCCATGTTATTAATAACCAGGTCAAGGATGTTGGTTGCTCTAGTGGGGGTAAGAATGAGCTGTTCCACTGTAATGGAATTAATGAATTCCAGGAAGCATTGGGGCAGTGTATTGGTGTGTGAGTAGTTTTCCCAGATGATGGAGGGGTAGTTGATGTCACCCAGTTTGAGAGTGTTGGCTTGGACCTTAATAGATTTCAGGGTGCTTAGGAACATGGAGTGAGAGTCAAGGGACATGGTTGGGGACCTATAGCAGGCTATGACCTGGATCTCCATCTTACCCAATGTTAGTTGTACCTGGAGTATCTCAGATGCATTATGCTGGGTTACTAGTCTGGAGGTGTGCATATCCTTTATGAAAATGGAGACGGCATCACCTTTGGAGCTTCGGTCCATGTTCTGGGGCCAAAAGATGTGAAATGAGTTATAGCCTGGTATCACTGGGCTGGTTTCTGCTGCTTTAAACCAGATCTCCATTACACCACAAATGTTGGTGGTCTCCATTTTGAGTAGTGCTTTGAGCAGGTGCATCTTGAGATTTCGACTTCTAGCTTTGAGCAGCATGACTTTAGAAAATACAGTGTTGGTGCTATGGAGGTGTACAGTGACAGTGATGAATGAGATTTGCAAATATACCTATCAGTTGCAGAGGTAATTGCAAATATTCCTATCAGTTGCAAAGGCAATAGATCATTAATTTACAGATTACTATCCTATACACATACTAGAGGTAGGGGAGCTAGGAGGGATATAGGAATGGGAGACAGAGAAGAAGTGGAGGATGGGAAGTGAAGGTGATGGTGTGAGTTAATAAGAGAGGAAGTAAGGGAAGTGAGAGCATGATGAGAAAGTGAGAGGAAGCAAGGAGTCAAGGAGTTTGGATGAGGTAGGAAGTAGTACAGCAGAGAAGGTAGCTAGGGATACTGGAGTGAGTGGACAACGTGGGTGTACTTAGGAGGCAGTTTGGAGTTTCCTCTATTTAACCTGGTGGTTGCTTATGATCATTTTTACTATCCTACTGTTATTCACCATAAAGAACTAGGTAGTCTCCTAAAATGTCACTAATCCTATGAGTTTCATACCCAGATTGGGAGCTTTGATTCATTTTCCCATACTGACATTCCAATGTAACATCCATCAGTTCTGCACTCTTGAGCTCCCATTCTTTGGATGAGTAGTTAAATCTAGATTCAATCGACCTGACCTACTGGTGGCTTCTGCTCGTGTTGATGATCCCATGGTTCTTCATCCTAAAGAGAAGGGGCATGCCCCTACCTCTCTGTTATACTGATATGGATAACAATATTAAACCAGTTACCACCTTCTAATTATATTTACGTAAGCTGTATCTAATGCCTCCATAGGTCAGTTGCTGGAATGCATCCCTTGTTCATGATTATATAAATTAAACAACTTTATGATACATTCCTTTAACTGTAAATGCATGTTATACAGAATGAAAATGCAACAGACATTGCAATGCAATCACATCATTATACACAATGAAATCTTAACTGTTAAATGTGAAACCTGTCTCACTATCATACCTCTCAGCTGTCCCTGTTTTTGCAGAACATCTTTGATTTCTCTCAAAAAGTTTAAAGTTTGTTTGTACTGGAGCAGCCAATTAACCATTACATTTTTAGGATAAAACTAGGGCACCCAATAAAAGCTCATACAGACATGTGGAGAACACATACAATCACTAAAGGTTTGGAGGGAACAATGGATCAGACAGATGTTGGGCAAACAGTTTAACTACTGAGCAAACATGCTCATCTACTGTTAAAGCATTTTATAGACTAGCAAACTGAGTACAGCAAAAGAGTTGTGGCAGTTATTTACTGTTTATTTCCCACTGTGAAGCTTTGCATACACTGCTTTTTGATCATCAGTAAGACATGTAACACTAGATCATTATACCAGTTTTTGTTTCAGTAGCAATATTAACATAGCAGCAGCCAGATTGTACTTACTGATAGTAGTAGGTATGCCTGCTCACATATGCAAAACAGTGACGATACTTAATATGTACACATGCATACAGACACAGACATATTCAAAGTTTACACCATTTTAAGAAACCCCCATCCCCATAGAATTGTCACTGTTATCAGAGATCTGTGGACCTTCACCAACAAAAAACTGTCCTTTAACCGATATTTCAATTATAGTCAGGAAAATCATTCTCCTTGCACAGTTAATTTCTTCATCAATTTCCTTGAGAATAAAAACAGCCATAATTCCTCTTTATACATTCTTCATAAGGCCTGTCATTGAATAAAGTAGCTGCTTCTGTATGCATCTTCCCAAAATTATTATTCAAACAGAAAGGCACCAAAGATTCCTACCTAAGAAAACCATTAAACTAAATTCTATAAGATACCTTGGCATGTTAAAAGCTCTCTCACAATATTCCATCTCACATAGGCTCTTTTAACTGTTTTCCATGTCCTGATTTATGCTTTTACCTACAGAAGACCTGCAGCAACACAAATGCACCAAATACCTTCATCTTTATCATTACATACATAGGATCTGTTGGAATAATAGATTTCTGTCCCAAAGTATCCCATGCTTATGGAGTAAATTCCTCTGCATGATAAACAATGCAATGTATTAACCTGCTTTAAGGCCAGTTATAACAACTGAAGAGGTATTCATAAATGTTTCCCTTTGATATGTAGTATGGCTCTAGTCACTCATGGTACCTAATACTTCTTATGTATATAGGACTTATACTGGCTAGGCTTTTCAATGGTCATCTAGACCACATGCATACTATATACCTGTAAACTTATGAACAAATTAGGAAGGACATTCAAATGAAATAGATGTTGGATGAGTGCTGGTGAGCTATACAGCAGCCACACAAGTTTAGATAATGCAGTATTTGTGGATTAGAACTTCAGCCTCTTGAAACACTGTAATTGTTATAATGATACAAATCAGTCAAAGTTACATGAAAATATCTTGATGCACAATGTAAAAGGTGCCAACATGTGGAATTCTGCCCAGACTATAACCTGGAAGTGGCATAAATAAAACAAAAATAGTGATGGAACAAATTTGTATAATACTTGCTACTATTACAAAATGGCATGATAGCTAATAGGCATAAGTAGTTTAATAATAAAGAGTAGCTACATTATTCGGTTTGATTGGCTAACATATGTTACTGTTGGCAAGCAAAAGACAATCATCTACCAGTAATAAAAACTGAAAGAGTATTTACACAAAAATGTCACTTTACTAATGAGATGAAAGAGGGTGGTTTAAGTCTATGTCAACATATTTTATTACTCCCAGCTGATGTAGTGTCAAACAGGGATTTTCTAACTTTTGTTAAACTATGCCTGAGATTCAGAAACATTGGTTATGTGGTGATGGCCAGTTAGGAGTGAAATAATGTGCTGCAGCCAGTAGCTGATAAAAAATAAAATAGGATCCAATTAGCATGATGAAGATTAACTAATCAATTAATGTGCTGGTGAAAACCATACTATAAGGGAAAATTGCACAGTGATGGTCACATGACCTGAGAAACCCAACAGTGTGCATGCAGTATAGCTAAGATGTAATCATGACAGGTGCATTCATGCCAGGCTATGTCACTCCACTGCAAGAACTGCTGACAGCCATAATAACGGTTAGCAGTAATGTCATTATCAATTAACTGTCATTAATAGGAAGGAAATGAGTGTGTGAGACAAAGAAAAAGGAAGAAGGGCAAACAGAGAATAGCTCAACCATAGAACTCCGCTATGCATGAAGCTGCATAATTAATAGCACTACGCAAGCATTAGTGGGCCAACTCCTCAACTTATTCAACCTGTGCCTAATAACTGGCTTTTCCCATGGGAGTGGCACACAATTGTTGTGATGCCAATCCACTAGGGTGATCTCACTACATACACCAGGGTTTACAGGCTCGTCAACCTAAAGGGTCTTAAATGCAAAGTCTGGAAACTTATAATAACTGATATAATTAACTATGATATCAAAAATCTTATCTCAACACCCCAGCAGTTTGACTTTGTCAAGGATAGATCTTGTCTAATGAATCTTGTGAACATCTTTGAAAGGATTACTCAGGCTGAAGACTGTAGACAAGCTGTCCACATAGTGTGTCTTGACCTTGCCAAGGCATTCCATACAATAACACTTGTAAATATAATGAGTAAGTTGAAGGAACCCCAGATTGACTTGTATATTCTATCTCAATCCATTATGCAGGGTGCACTCATATTAATATTTTTTTTATTTTTGCTTAATGTCTGTTATTCATTTGTATTTATAAATTGTTGAATTTTCTGAATTGTATGCTGTAAAATGATTTGAAAATTTAATTGGAAGTAAAACACAAGGAAGAATAATACCATGAAGGGGAACAGGGCCAGTGACAGCTGAGTTTTGTGTGCTCTGTGTCATGTGCATCCAGTGGTTAGTCACTTCTATGATCACCCTCTCAAATGAGCCCAGATACTTGTGACCAAATGGATAAAGCAAGGCAGTTCTGTGATTCTGACAGCCACACAAGGACATTGCTAGGTTGCAGTTCACTAATACCACCATCACATCCTCCATATCCTAATGGGTAACTTATTGTCACTTACAGACAGGATCCACAGAGGGAGAGAGACACTGCCTTGGTGACAGACAACTGGAGACCACTACAGAACTCTTTAGATCACCTCACACTTACAGCCATCATCCCCATGCAGAGAGACAAGCCTGAAGACAGCTGGAGACCCAGCAGGGGACATCAGGGAGAGGTTAATGGTGAGTCTGACACAGCATAAAATAGTAGCATAAAATAAGAGAAACAAAACAATAAACATCAAATTAATATGAAAGAAGATTATCAAGAAAAATTTAAGTAGAGCAAGGAAAAAGGATGTGAAATGCTATCAGGCATAAAGCACCTGAAGAAGTAAAATATTGTTATATCTAGTATGGTAATGAACAGAATAACTCTGACCTGCCACAGAAAAGGGTAGAATTGCAGGCAGAGTGTCACATGATATAGGATGACATGGATCCTAGGTAATTTACTTGTGTGTTTATGTGAACAATGTATGTGGTGCAATTTGACTGCAGGCATCAATAACGACAATAGGTCGGCCTCTTGCTATTTTGTATGGTCAAGGGACGTGCAAGGGATTGGCAGACATGGCCTATTCAACAGATACCTGCAGGAAAACATGTGGACCATACATGTGTGACACAACCACAGCTGCCAAGGCAGTAGCCTAAATATGGGCACCATGCAGTCATGTATTCTGAAACATCAAAGTACACTGTTGAGACACGCATATGATATGCTGGATTTGCACTGCAATGGAGATTGGAAAGGACAGTGCATGCTATATGCTAAGCAGCCAGACCAGTTCTCCCTCTATAGTTGGCAGGACTATGGTAATGAACATAACAATGGAGGAGGTCAAAGCCACAGGTGTGAGGTATAGTATGACACACAGTATATGGGAAGGATAAACAGCGGCAACTATATGACCCCTACATCACAACATGACAGCACACACAGGTTAGTTGGGCAGGAAACAAGACAGTCTTCATGTCAAATGCATTCATTTCAGCAAGGGTAGATTCTTCTTAGAAAATGTTTGCATTATGAGCAATGCATTCTTAATGCACAATTTTAATGAAAATACCTGTGGCTGTACTATTTCTGGCACATACTTACCTCTGTGTCTGGAGAGTCACTCCATCCATCATTGAAAGGCAGCCTGCTCTCCGCCACTTCCCCAGAAGATGAAAAGCATAAAACAAAAGGCAACTGTGCACGAATCACATCTTACATTTTACAGGCTGTGACAGAGGAACTGCCAGCACAGCTAGCTGAAATTTTGTAAATAATTATATGTCATTTGTGAAAATCAAAGAGATTTATACAAGATGCTTGTGTTACAAATGTATTAGAACTGTATATCATACAAGATGCTGATGTTACAAATGTATTAGAACTGTATGGCATGTGTATATCAAACTGATTTTTACAGATGTATGTGTTTAAAAGGTATTTGTAAAGTGCTTGTGTTTGAAATATATCCAGAGTGTGTCCTACTGAGAGAACAAAAATGTACATCCACTATGTAACTGCTTAAATGTATATGTTTTAACAGAGAGAACTGGAGGGTTAATCTCAGTCCAGCAAACTTTAGAAAAATATCTGAAATTAAATCACTTTTTAGGCTAGGCCATAAAGACGATAGCTTACAGGTTTTAATGCAGCCAGCGACACAGTCGGTACTAGGAAGCTTTCTGTATTGTCTTTGGTGTGAACTAATTACTACTCTGGAAGCATGGACATATGAAATTGTTTTATGACTTTCAGCACTTGCCAGAGAACTGAGCAAAAGCCCTTGTGTGTGTATTTTTACAGGTAGGTGCTACATCCTGCCAGCTTCCAGCAATGGGGGATTTGCATGAGAACTAGAAGTCAGATTACCAGAAATTATGTCATTCTGCAAGCTATCGCAGAAGTAATATTTTAGATATTTTGAGAAGTGTCTTAGTGAGACTGAGCAGTCTGTGTTCTGTCTTGGGCCTGACAACAAGAAGAACCATTCACCACATCATCTGCCTTGCTCTATTAAGTAAGTTATTAGGGAATAGTAACTCTTAGATACAGTCAGGAATATAGTGAAGGTTAGATTAGATATTGCCTTTCTTTATTTGTCAGAACCTGTCCTTCAATGTTTGAACTCTGATGTCTCTATGAATATATACTTAGTATTTTCTTGTTCCTTTATTATTTATTATTAAATATAAATTTTTCATTTTGGCTGATCTTTGTAGAGATATTTAAGTTTTGAAAGTACTTGCATATTTATTTGGTGGCACTGTGTGGGCTACTCCTAATAGACTTGGTGTTGGTCAAACTACCATTTGTAGTAATATTAATTTCACTCAGTATACTGGATACCCTTGGATGATCCTTAAGGTAGCTGGCAGGTGTGTCTGGTGGCAGTCATAACTACCTTATAGTCTGAGCAGAAGGGGACATAGCTAGTAAACCTGTGTCAGCCTTTCCTAGGTGTGTGTGTGTGTGAGTGTGTGCATGTGTGTGTGTGTGTGTGTGTGTGTGTGTGTGTGTGTGTGTTTGTGTGTGTGTGTTTTGTGTGTAAATCAAATCTCAAAGAGTGAGTGCGTCAGCTACTTGGCCAGGGACACGAAGCACTGGCTGGACAGAGAGTGTGCTGGAAGTCTTGGTTTGGACACTCAGCTGACATCTCAACTCTATAGCTGTGCCAGTGGGGGGGTCTTACTGGGGATCTGGAGAAAGAGGGAGAAACCAGCCCTGGACTGACTGTGGACTCTGCGTGCTCTTAAGGGAAAATGCACTTGATGCAGAGAGCTGTATCTAGAAATACTGTTTGTGTACCTGCTATCCTCTCAGTGAATATCCCCTACTGTTGCCAGTGGTGAGGACTGAGGCTACTTGATTACTGGCCCAGAGGTGGAGGGCCATCACGTATTAGTTGGCAGTTGTGGGATATCCACATCACATATTGGTTGGCAGTGGTGGGATATCCACATCACATAGGGCAGTTAATACTACATTACATTGATATGAGCACTGAAAAACTCAGAGGTACTTTCCCTAATCACCTCTTTCCATAAGTGAAGAAGTTAAAGGTGGTACCTTTTCATATCACTATTGTGGTGCCTGCACAGCTAATTTATGCAAATGATGGCTGTTGTAGCAATTACCATCCTGGCAAGGTAGTGCAAGGCATTCCCCTTATACTGGGGACCCTCATAAAGTGTATTCAGCATGCACTCCCAGTGTTCTCTGTACAGGAAGTGTAGAAATATTTTGGATTCCTTCATACTTCATCTAGATGCCATGACCACTTCACAGGTCACAGTCTAGGGAAATATGGTCACACACGTTGATGCATGTTGCAAGCCTCACATGACTAACACTGAAAGGCAGCAAGCCAATGCTACACCATGTGATGCCACCCTCTGGGACACATAAATGCAAGGCATGTCAGGGTGGCATTTGGGGTGTAGCTGATGTGATGATCTGCTTGTACATACTCCATACATACCATAACTCATTCCATTGCTGCTCTTTACTCATCTAGGAGACACAACACATGCTGAATACATCTGCATCTGTTCATTAGTCAGAGACTGACTTGTGCATGTATAATGCACTTTACAGCCATTCCTGCTGGTGCACGGTCAGACATGAGCATCATTCACTAGCCTTGGTTCAGTGCATATTGTGTAAAATGAGTGATTCAGGGACAATTTCCTTTGATTGACTCCACAGCCTAATTGTTATCTAACAAACTTGAAAATGTGCAATAAATACAGTTGTGGCCACTGTAGTGTTCATTGTGCTATGTAATTTTGCTAAAGTGGAAATTAACAAAATGGAGACTGGGAGCTACAACTGTGGAGGACACAGCAATCTACAATTATTGTGGCAAGTGTCCAGGGGACATTGACAGGACATTTTGGAAGAATGTGTGAATAAAATTTCTGCTGTTTTTGTAGTTGTAGTAGGGTTTGGTCAACATCTGATTGTTGAGTGAGGAGTGTGGGCAACAGGAGGGTTCTTTAATTTGTTTTGAAGTGCACCAACACAGTGCTTTATTAATGACAGCATCATGTCTGTTTAATGGTGGTCAAGGATGTTGGCCATAAGGGGGGATGCTTCCGTATGTATGTCTGTCTGTAGTTTGCTGGGATGGGGAACTGCTTCCTGTTGTTGGGAAGAAATATTTTGCTTTCCAAAATGTGTCTTTCAGTTGTTGGTAGGCATAGGAAGAAGAAATTGCTTCTGAAAATGTGGCTCACTGTTGTTGGATGGGGGTTGAATATGCATATCAAAATGTGTCTCTGATGTTTGGGGATGGAGGATTCCAAAGGCAATTATATGGACTAATGAGTAATAAATATGCCCCAATGTATGCTGGGTCAGGAGGATGGAGATTGTGTTACTGATATGTAAATGAATCAGTGAAGCAGGGGTGCATCACAGGAGATGCAAGCTGGGTCTCAATCTCCTGTTGTGCTGAACTCCTGGAAAGGCCACAGAGCACACACCAGTTGACAGTGGCCATGTTGTTACCATACCTGCAGCTTGTATAAATTGCTTGTCTTGGGAATGGTGGGGACCATCAAGTCATGCAGGTACATAGTTAAAGATAATGCAGAACACCACCAAAAGGGACAGATAGGGTACTAGGGAACACAGCTGTATTTATCCACAGAGGTGTGGTGCATGGGGACTATGCTATTCAGACTGCATTTATAGATGCAGTGACATCCAGTCACATTGTACAGTGAGGTGTGATAAAGAAAGACCTGAAAATGACAACAGACTTCTGCCCCTGGCAATGACCTCTTTAGGTGGCTTGTGCCTAGGGGTGGGTTGGGTGTTGCACAGTACATACTCTGTACGGTCTGTGAGGTGGGTTGACTACTGTAGTTTAGTTGTGGCAGTTATCACTGGCCAAAAGATTACCATATGTATATATTTAAATTTACTCACCAAAATGGATCCATCAGAAAGAAAACAAGTGAAGAAGGAAGTCTACCCAGTCAAAGACAGATATTTTGCTGTAGGTCCTCCATGGACAAGGATGGAGAATCCTCGTAATGGACAAGAGCAATCTGGCCTTAAGCAAATGTGTATGGCAGGACCTTGTTAAAAATGTAAGTGCTGTTTTTGTCCATAGAAGGTTGCAAAATCTAAAACAAAATGCTATGTGGTCAAGAACCATAACTCTCAACCTCTTTGAGCAAGAAACCTAGACAAAGCAATAAATAATGGGGAGACAAAGCCCAAAACATAGGGAACATTTTTAAATATTGCTCTTACAAAATTAAAAAGTTGATGGAGTAACAGGTTTTTCATTAGCATGAATTTACATTAGTATGAAGTCTGAAACGCGAGTGTCTGTCATTATTTTCTGACTTCAGTCAACAATGACTTGTCAATGCTTTACCAGAAAAAAAAGAGTTATGTGGAAAAGACCAAAAATATGAGGCAAAAATCTGGACATCTAGGAATTTTTGTGTGGGTTGATAAACTCCTCATACATACCTGATGGAGGATTTGACATTGATATGGAACTTCGCCTGCCACTAAAGTTGTCAGTGGGTGCTGCCCCAGGTGGGCATAAACTTTCCATAGATGGCATGTGTTGCAACTTTCCAGAGACCAAAACAGTTATATAGTAAATATGGTAATATCATCCTTACAAGCAAATGAGGACTTCAGCTGCTACATGGGTCTGCAAAAGGTAAGTGAGCTTATGTTTTTTACATGTACTGCAAACTTCTTACATGAATGCAAGTTGTTCCTTTGAGTCACAGATATTCTTTTACCTGCATCCCAATTAAGTGGTTGTACTGCACACTTCTTACATGGATAAAGGCTGTTCCTTTTAGGCACTGATGCTGTTGTCCCATGTCACAAAGTAGCATTGATACACTAAGGTGTTTCCATTAACTTTCACAGATGATTCAGTGTATCTCTTCTCCACAGTGGATATTGGCATTCAATGGGTAAATATTGGAGCTTGATGTTAATGGCTACCACAGCATGATGCAATCTGCAGCAACAGTGCTACTGTCAGTCATGGGTACCACCTTGTGCATATTACCCCCAACTGTCGAAGACACAGCTCCTTTGCTAGTGTAACCCGATCCTCAGTCAGAGGTGAGTATTGTTGAACAGAAGTTCACTAACAAAGCAACACAGGGTGCACCTTCATCCTCTGTACCCAAGGCAGCTGGTGTTGCTGGTAGCTCTCATGTCTATGGGGATGGAAGTATAGGCTGACATACCCATGTCCAGAAACACCTTGAATCCTGCCTCACATCTCAGCCGAGTGCCTCCATGGCTGTTGCACAATGGATGTGTAGAGCAGTCATAAATGTAGAGGATGATGCCACCACAGGCATTACAGAGCTGATAAGTAGGGTACAGAGACTGCATCATAACATCAGAGAAGGCTTTGATTATTTATGTAGCATTTTGGACTGGCACCATGTATAGTCTATATCTTAGAGAGGCCTGTATGCTGCCAGGTGAAATAAATACCAATTGTCCTCCACTTCCAGTGGTAAACCTACTGTAGGCTACAGAGGGACAGCCTACGTCAAATAGCACCAAGTCCTATACTACTGCTGAGGGTGTTACAGCCTACCATTGACAGACATGCCGATAGGGTGTACGTGTTAACCTTATCCATGGCACTGCCCACTGCTCACATTCACAGATCTCATCATACACTGCACTAGTTGTGGATCATTCCTCAGAAGAGACACTCCTATGCAAAGGATCATGCACAGTCAGTGAACAGAACTTAGAACAGCACCCTGGACCTGACAAACAATAATACATACAGTGCAGCAACCTCTGTCAGGGTTATGTTCACCAACACACCATATGACTAACCCATACCAAGCTCTGTTCAACTATGTCACATTGAAGATGCCACCTCCTTCTTACACATTCTTTCAAGCTCATCACACTCACTACATACATGAGCACCCACATTATTAGACTGCCCTCACAAACAGTGCACATTACCAGGCCTTGTCAATATAGATCTCTCTACCTCTGCATATGATGACAACTGTGCCCTGGTCTCTTTCTCTGTTGCCAAGGTATCTCATATCTGATGGATGGGTCGATGTTAAATAAACGAACGCTTAAAATGATGAGTACAACATACTTGAACACCTTTAAGCGAATATTTATTTAACTGACAGCTCACAATCTCGCAAACCACAATGCTGAAAAGTTTTGTTTAGCCACCTACCCCTCCCGAGTACTATAGTACACTAAACCAACTAACAACAAGTTCGCATATATCATAAAAAAAAAAAAAAAAAAAAAAAAACATAACAGTGCGAGCAGGGGGGGCAAGCCCCCCTCCACCCCCACACCACCCTACTTAAATATACCAACTCCAAGACCGCACTTCAGTGCAGAAAAAGGAAATTCTCCCATTCTGCACCATACGGTGCCATTAGCAGTAGCTTACATGACGTAATGCGCCACATATTTCTGTGCTGGCCAAACAAAATGTTTCGGAACTCCATTTTCCGGCATTGTCAGCTCTCGGTTAAATAAACATTTGCTTAAAAGTGTTCGAGTATGTTGTTCTCAACATTTTAAGCATTTGTTTATTTAACATAGACTCTGATGGACAGCATAGCCACTCCATGTATGGTATAGCCTAATCTTGTTGTTGCATTGCATGCACAAATGTTACTATTGCCTTTGTGGGAAAGGATGCTTTGGAGACAGCATAGAGGGAGTGTCTAGTGATAAGCATTATATGGAGGACCTGAATGCAGAGGAAGACAATGTGCGATGGTGGAAAGCAATTATGCCACAGCATTGGCTGACATGCAGTACCTGGTTCATAACTATCAGTCAGACCTAATGCATCTGTTTGCATACCAACATGTTATATAGCATTACACATACCAACATCTAGATTTAGATTTCCAGAGTATATGCTGGTGCACCTCCAGAGACATATAAATTGTGCAAGCAGGAGTTTGTCAATCAGAACACATGTTCCATGAAATCTTGTATCTGCCATTGTGCAGTGTTGTATGCAAGGTTGTGGGTTTTATATGAATGTCATTAGCCATAGCTCCAGGCCACATTTAGCATTGCCAGTAATATGTCCTTAAGGGAAATCGTCCATCACTGTTCACTAACATAAGTTGCATG
This sequence comes from Protopterus annectens, assembly GCF_019279795.1. Taxonomy (NCBI): domain Eukaryota; kingdom Metazoa; phylum Chordata; order Ceratodontiformes; family Protopteridae; genus Protopterus; species Protopterus annectens. The sequence continues at coordinate 1,311,915,680 of NC_056729.1, forward strand.
TGTCCAGTTGTGGGAGTCATGCACACAGCCTGGGCTGCACTCTGGCACAATGTACATGTATGATCTGTGCATTGCTGATCACCTAGCAGTTGATGGAGTAGAATCGCTAACAGCTACTATATCATTATTCATGTGTCTCTGGTGTGGACTTAACAGAAATATGGGTACAGCTGATGGCACTAAGTATAATAGGTTATTTCATATAATATCCTCATAGTGTTACTTCTCTTCTCTGCAGTATGTGAAAACTACTCATGCTCATCTATGTGCTGTAGAATGACATTGAGAAACAGATATGTTATCTATAAGATAGATGCATAGGATACACCGACTGTACCTCCATTTGGTTGCTGGAAGGTCTCAGTAGCTAAGACTGTCAATGCTGCATATACTCTGGTATCCAAAGGAATGCGTATTCCATTCATCCCATGAGTCTGCATGTGAAGATGATCCATCTGTACCACATACGGTAGTGGTTCACTGCTTCCATATCATAGAAAAGATGATGTTAGGAATAGTCAGATCCTTCTGCAGTGTAGAGAGTGATAGCATGCACCTTCCTGGATACCAGCAGAGCTGATGGCCTCCAAAATATACATTTCTTTAAATGCTGCTGCTTCCTCTAGCATATTCGCTTCATCTCTGTCTCTGTTTACCACAGTTTTATTGTGTTCAGCTACATCGCTGGTTGTTGGACATGGTGACATTTTTATGCAGTTGTGAATCACTCTGTCATGTTCACACCCATTTGCAATCACCACTATCATACAGTGCTGGCAGAGGTGTTTCACAGTCTCACTGAGTGTGTCTCTCTGAACTGACCTCATCCTGCGAGTTACCTTTCAAAACTCAATTTGGCCTTTTGCATTGCTTCTGAATCCCAGCCTATGAATATTTTTCTTACCTATTTCCAGTGGCGGCTGGTGACTTCAAATCAAAGGGGGGCTGCAGGAGACAGCTGAATGGGTGGGGTTAATGGGAAGGGGTGCAGCCAACTAGAAAGGGGAGGAGCTATGCTCAAAACCACAAAAACTAGCTTTAATTAAATATGCTGCCCTGGGTGCCAAACCCTCATTATGAGAGTCCAATCAAGACAAATGAAGTGTAAAAGAATAAAAATATTTCAATGCATTGGTTGCATGACAGTTTACTTAATATCTAGATGGAAGCAAAAAGGTTGTGAGGCATGAAAAAATAAATTACTTTTTAAATACATTACTGGAATGTCAGTCAAAATCAAGTATAAGAAAAACAAGCAGCACTCAACTCAAACTGCTTCTCCTTGCACTGCAGTTCTAATTATAATTTATATTCAACTTTATTAAAGTACCAAGTAATATGCTGAAAGTAGCAATCTCTGTAATGCCCCCACTTGTAAAAATGTTTCTTACCCAAAAAAGACCTGCTGCCTGACAACTATCTACTTGTTTCATGGGGAAAACATGATCAAAGTAAAAAATGAAAAGCAAGCAAGAAACAAGCTCAAGATACATTGCTTAAAGTATTACTGTACAGGTTATGGATCATACATGAATGGCATTCTGTTTAGTTTATGGGTAAAGCCCTCAGAAATCACTGGAAGTCTCCAACAAGTGTAATGAGCTTCTTAAAATAATGTAATCCTGTCCTTTATTACAAATACTGTCATATGCATTTCAATACCCAATGCTTATACATTATCTAGTTAAGTATTCTCTGCATGGCAACAGAAAGGCTTTCAGTGTTGGCAATTCTTTAACAGTATGCTTATTAAAGCTTAGTTGCATTTTATGATCTTAGACAAGCTTACCTGATGGTCATTAAAGCATTGCTACTTAAACACAGAGCAACATGCACTTTCTGAGTAATAAGCATAAATCAACAGTACAAAAATATCACAGAAACCAGACCATTCTGCAAAATCAAGAACAGATGAAAAGCCACTGTAGTACTTGTGTCTACCTTGGATGGGGGATACCATGCACATTTACACTGCATAACTGCTCCTTGCCTTGCTTGGACACATTCAGAGTCACTACATGGGGGAGTGGGGTGCAACAAGTATGTCACAATTTGAAATGTCTCTGGCTGACTGTGATGGCCCTGACACATTTGTCATACCTCTCAACCTCAGAGCAAGAAATCTGGACAAAGCCATACATAGAAGTGGGACAAAGGCCCACAAATAAGGACAATTTTTAAATATTGTTCTTATAAACTTAGAAAGATAATAGAACAGTAGGTCTTGCATTAGTATGAATTTTCTGAAGGATATGAAATCTGAAACTCAAATGTCTGTCATTATTTTCTAACTTCAGTCTTTAATGATTTACCACTAATTTGCCAAAAAAAACCCACAATTTTATGAAAAATGGACCAAAAATGTGATGCAAAAATATAAAATAGCCACACAATACAGCTGGGAACCTGTCAAAGAAGGGACACTTTTTTAATATTAGTACTGCTAACTTGAGCAGCTGACAAAATAAAAGAATCTACATGCATTTCTGAAATAAAAGGAATCTATAACTCTGATTATTACAGTTATTTCTTAATTGTAAACCCTCCATGTTTTCTTCCAAAATTGCTGCTTTGTGGAGGAATTATTAGGGGAAGAGCAACATTTTGAGCCAAGTTCGGGGACAGTTGAGAGGTTTGGCTATGCCTAATTCTATAAAGCAATTTATTTGCATGTACCTCTCAACCTGTTAATGCAATAAATCTGGACAAGGCCAAATATATTGGGGGAACATATAAACAGTGCTAAAAATTGCTCTTGTATAAACTGAGACAGTTGATAGAACAACAAGTCTTACTTTAGCATGCATTTTTCTGAAGGTTATGAGGTCTGAAACTCAGTGTGTCATTATTTAGTGACTTAATTCCTAAATGATTTTCCAAAAAAACACACATTTTATGAGGAACAAACCAAAAATAAGAAGCAAAAATCTATTCATTCTGTGAAAATCTGGACAGGTGGGAGGTATAGTTCAGCTGGGGCTGTCTTTGAGTTTGCCGCCCTTCCCCCTCACAAAATCATGATCGAATGGAGCCCTCCCCCCCTGCAGCCATTCCATTGATCCATTACTTCGCTATTTCACTCCATTTACCATAAACACTAATGTGCATACTGCTTTACTTCTATGATGATTTGGATTTCATTTGAAAGTTTTATTTTGCATTTTACAGCACAAACACTAAGACATCTGCTAAACAAAGCAATGCAGTCTCACAATGAAAATAGGCTTAGCATTAAAACTTCTCTGCCCTTAAAACTCACATTCAATGAAACAGCATTGAAACCCACATTCAAAGAAAATACGTTTTGCCAGTGGCAGATAAAGATTAACTTTGGGCTGTTTTCAAATCATAGGCCCCTTGCACATGGAACATACATGTGCTCTTTGACACACCTTCCTGATTGTACTAAATTATATTCCTTATACAATACAGTACAGTTGTTAGATGGCATTTTAAATTTATTGTTTTGAACATTTTTCCAGTAAACAATGAAACAAACTGCATGCACCAATGACAAACCTACCCATTTCAGAACAGTCCCATGATAAAAGTTTACTCAACCTTCTACAGTCCACCAGTATCAGTAAATATGCACAATCTCTGAAGTAGTAAAACTCATCTAAATAATTCCACATTAAAGAAATCTGTAACAATGAAGAGGTTGCTGCTAGCAAACAACTTTATATGTCATTGTTTATTCATCTACAGATAAAGTGCCTGTTGCCCTTGAGGAATAAATTGCCTATGTTGCATGCATTAAAAAAAATGATAAGCTAGTAATATTGCAATAGGGACTGTATGGCAAACTGATAACAGGTTCATAGTTACTACTCTATGTATCTTTACCAAAAAGGACTGCAGCATCCACCCACTTTACAACACAGTACAGTATCAGCAATGCATCTATCTACTGTGGGAGTAGAACCCACAGCCTCCTGCATCAAAAGAAAGTACACTACCTTTTGTGCTATTAACAATGCAAGCAGGCTCAGAATAAGCAGCACTAAAGTTTTGTTCCCCTGCAGCTCTCAGCTCCTTGTAAAATCTACTCGACACGCAGTTGTATCTCTGAACTTTGCAGCACAAGAAATCTGGAAAAAGACGAAATGTATTGGGGGAGGGGACAAAAGCCCAAAAACCAGGGACACATTTTAAACATTGCTTGTATAATGTTGGATAGTTGCTAGAATAAAATGCTGTGTTACCACCATACATTTCACTGCCACGTCTTTAACCCAGGGGATCCTCTGCAAAACAGTCAGAGAAACATACCACTATGTCGAATCAGCTGTTTTGTGAAAGAGAGGAAGACGAACTTAAATGGCTACCATTTAGAGAATTCATTTCTCACCATAGCTGTCAACTTTTTGGCACAAAACACCTGAACAAAACCAATAATGGGGGAATACAGCCCCCAAACATATTCAGTGAATTCAGTTCTCACCATAGCTCTCAACCTCTTAGCAAAAAACATGTGGACAAAGCTAGTAATGGGGGGGAATACAGCCCCTAAACATTCAATGAATTCAGTTCTCACCATAGATAACTATCAACCTTAGCACAAAATACCTGGACGAATCCAATAATGGGGGAATACAGTCCCAAAAATAGGGACAAATTTCAAATATCCATGTTATAAACTTAGACAACTGCTAGAATAAACAGTTTTGTGTTACAATGTACTTTCTGAAGAATATGAAGTCTGAAATTCAAATGCCTGTTCTTTTTAAACATTTAACCAGGAAACTAGTCTGACTTGGAACAAAAGACAATTTTCAGCAGAGCAGGGAGAAATGCCAGACACATCTTTGTAAGATGGGAGGACATGCAAACACCACACAAAAGGCAGCCCAGCCAAGAATCATACCAGAGAACCTGTAGCTGTTAGGCAGCAATGCTACCAGTGTACCACTACACTACAGACTTTGCAAGGAAAAATGTAGATACAGAAACCACAGATTTTATGAGGAACAGAACAAATATGAGGTAAAAATCTGCAAATGTTTTTAGAAATGGTGGTGGATAGGGAATGCAGGTCCTTGCCACCTACATCCAAGGTACAGGGTTCAAGCCTGAGTATCTCTACCCACCACCATTTGTTCTCTCTAGCCACCAGTATATAGCAAATGGAGCAACACACTCACACACACTTCCTTTGTCCAGCAGCATAATTCATGTCATGAAGCCTTCACCTACCTGCTGTAAAACATGTCCTACCCATTTTACAATGAAGCCATCCAGCCAGTGACCAAACACCTACCTGAAGCCTTTGTCCAGCAGTAATCCACGAACAAAGCCTGTGCAGCAGTGAAAGTCCTGTGAGAGCAGCTCACCCCTCAGTCCTCATTGGTTCTGCCTGCAGCTGAAGCAGTCTGGAGCTCCTCTGTTCTGTATGGTTGTCACAACACAGATTCCTAGGTATCTCTACAGCAATGATTGCTGGGCACCTCTTTGTCTGTATCCGGACTGCTGATGAAGGCAGTCTGAGTTCTCTAATGTGTCCGTGCATGCGCAGAGGAGTTGGGTCTCGTGACTTTTTTTTTTCCGTTTCACTAATTTTTTCTTTTGTTTTTTTTGAGTGGGAGGGCTGCAGTCCGGCAGTCCGATAGCATGAGCCGCCCCTGCCTATTTCCTATCTTTTTGCATTGCTGAGTATAATATTAAAATTGTCATGTCACCATATGATTGCAGTACTGCAAATGCTAATTATTAATAATGACAACATATTCTATGTATATAATCTACCTTTTAGATATTTTTGTTTTCTCTGTTTTGGTGGAGCCAAGTGGTGCAGGGGTGTGCAACATTATCAGTGGTAAGAGGTTCTGAAAAATAGTACGTGGTGAAGTTATATGCATTTAAAATGTAGTATTAATATTTCAAAAGTGAACTGTAATGTTATTTATGTAAAGTATGACAAGAACACTCATCACTAACGTCACTTTTAACTGCACGACCCCTAATCAATAAGCTAGAATATAACAGTTAGTTAAAAATGTCACATAAATGTGTCAGTTAGTAGTTACCAAGAGAATGGCATTGTCTAGTGGTTGGAAAAGATAAACAGTTTATTTCTACCCAAGGTCTTTATGGAGGATCCAGCACAGGGCTTATAGCAGATTTTTTTATGCTTTCTGCACCCCCAACCCTGCCTGATTATCTTCAAGTCTCCATAACTCTGGCATTCTTTAAGAAGCTATAGTATTGTCTGTGCTTGGAACAGCATCCCAGAAAGGAAGTTTTTTTTTTCCTTAGGCCCCCAAGACCCTCCCTTTAAGTCCATGATGTAGATGTGATATCACTGTATGGTCTATGATGGCTCTTCATATTCTTCTGTATTTCTGTGTTCCTTGATGAGTTAGAATAGCATCATGTTCACTGTTTGGTGAGCTAAATGTATGCTGCAGAGCCAACCTAAGGCATTACCACCCCTCTTCTGAGGGATTGCTGCTCCCTCTGCCTGAGGCCACGCATGCCCATCCTTCTTATTCTATCTCCAACAGGTGTCCATATAACTAATCAAGCAGAGCTTACTTGAACTATACTCAAGACTTTATCTCACTATGGCAACAGAGCTAAACTTTTTATCAGATCTTCCAAAAAATGGGAGTGGGAAGATTTAGCTTAAGATTGAATGTTGCTATTTCAATATGAGGAGATGCTATATTTCCTTACTTGGAACAGAGGTATATGTTCACATCTAATGCAGTGAAAATACATTTTGTATAAGCTAGCTAGTGAATTTAGCCATGTAATTTGTTTAGCAGAAAACAATTAAAAGTGAAACGTACACTCAAAATAAAGAATAGAAAATTTCAACAGATGTTCATAAATAAGGTAGAGAGAAAAAGATATTTAAGATACTTTGTAGAATTGACTGATTTTTGCACTCATGGTGTCAAGTAGAACATGGTGATGGCACAAATGTATAGTATACAGTTAACACATCTACATATACATAAACATATGAAATACAAACATGTAATAGAACATTGTATAATGCTTGTCTCTATAAGAGTACACTAGATATTACACTAGCCCCACAACAACCTCCCCTGTTCAATAATGCTGAAATTATCATTACTAAGCTACAGCTTAACAAAAATAAAAGTATATATATATATATATCTATATATATATATATATATATATATATATATATATATATATATATATATATAGCATGCATCTACATCCCTCCAGGTAACAATTCAAACACCCTGGAAGACTTCCTACAATGGTTATCCAGTACCTTCCCCCATGACACCATGGTGTTAGGTGATGTCAATACTGACTGGAATAACTGCTCATCTGAAGCTCCCATAACCCATGTTAACATTCATGGTTATACACAACTCATTTCCACACCCACTAGAATAAACAGAGCCAAGAACAAAGGTAGTATCTTGGAATGGATTCTTATTAATAACCATCCAGATTTGTATAATACTGGCAACCTCCCAGATGAGATATGACCATTTACTCACCTACATCATCAAGCCTAAAACTGTCCATCATCACCAATCCACCTACAAAACAATTAAAAACAATAAGAACCTCAATGACATTAATTTCTAGAATGAACTCAAAGCATGTAACTGGGCTGTCTTAAAACAGCTTCCACTGGACGATGCTGTTGCCTACTTTAACTCCAGATTCCTCACTATTCTAGACTCCCATGCTCCTATTTGCACTCTTAGAACCAAAACCAAAATGGTCCCCTGGCTCTGTAAAGAAACCAAAATCAAAATTATAGCAAGAAATAAAGCATGGGACAAATGGTGTATCTCTAAAGACCCACTTGACCAAATTAAATTCAAACAGTTGAGGAATGACACTAAAAAATCTATACTGCTAGATAAAAAAACTTCAACCACCATCTTCCGGAAAAATATCAAAATAAACCTCAAAAAGTTTGGGCAGGTATTAACCAACTGCTCTACCATGGACAGTCCTCCACTCCAACCCCATCAGGCTGTAACCTAACATCCCCCAAGGAAACTCCAAAAATCTTTAATAATTTCTTTGCAGAGACCATCCAGTCTCTGGCCAGCAAACTGACTCCCAAATACTCTATTCATCAATCTCCCATGGACATCTCCCAACTCTCCTTTAATTTTCAGTCTGTCTCTACAACTACCATCAGATCTCTAATTAATAACCAAAAAATGAGGAACCAGTCAAAAGGTAACTAATAAACAAAACAGACTGGGTTTCGAAGACAGAAAAACTCCACTCTTTATTGGCTAGTGCATACAACTTAACGCTCCACAAAACATGCATTTTCATCCAGGCACCTCCCAGACTTCATCAGAAAATACACAGAATGTGAAAAACCTGTTTAAATAGTAAAAGGTTAACACTTAATAACTAATTAGTGGATAAAGCTATACACACAACACAAATCACATATTAAAAAGATGAAAGGGTTTCTTAAAAATATAAAGTTATTTCTAAAAAAATTTTATATATAAAACATCAGTCCTCAGAAAAAATCTACAAATATAAATAACAAATCTAATTAAAAATCATAATTTAGCCGCCCTGAGTTTTAACAGGGGTAACAAGGCAATATGATCGTTTAGACCCAGGGATTTACTGGCATCCAAAACTATCTGCCAGTAGGTTTCACAATAAGCCAACTTAGATTCCCATGGGCCTCCCCTGATGTCCCTAGGTACTAGCTTTAATATAAAAAAGGTAAAATTAGCTCCCCCACAGGTTAATGTGTGTCTATATAGTGCATTGGTAGAGTTGCACTTCCTAATATCATTGAGGTGTTCATAAATTTGATGTTTCATTTGCCTCTCTGTTTTCCCAACATAAAACCCCTCACATTGACCACACGAGGTAATATAGACCACCCCACAACTATTACAGTTGGTGTATGTATTGCCTAACAAAGTTTTGTTTCTTCCCTTAATGTAAATACTTTCCGCGTGGGCAATGTGGGGGCATTGGGGACAAGAACCACACCTATACATCCCTTTCTTCCTGTAGGAGGGTACATGGGTGTTATTGTTCTGTTCAAGCATGTTCTTAATATTCTGTCCCTTTCTATAAATAAACTTAAGAGTGTGTTTCTTAAACACTTCAAGATTTGTAAGTTCAACAAATTTGCCCCATTCTCTTTCAATAACACCTCTAAGGAAAAAGGGATCCTTACTAAAGTTAGTAACAAAAGCACTATTATACTGCAAATCAGCATCCTCACTAGGTTTTTGCTACTGTGTTGAAAAAGAGCTGTTCCCCAAAACAGGGGGATATTTGTCATATCGACCTACCATAACCTCGTCCCTGACCTCCTGAATCATATTCTGGGGGTAACCACTTTGCAAAAACATCCCAGCAATAATATCACATTCATTGTAAAAGTCTTCATCCAGAGAGGTCATACGACTCGCCCTCACTAACTGGCCCTTGATGATACCCCTTTTTTGGTAAACAGGATGGGCACTAGAGAACAATATATAGGAATTTGAAAATGTAGCCTTCCTATGAATTCTAGATTTAAATCCCCCTTTGGTATTGGTGATGGCAACATCAAGAAAGTGCATCAAGAGGGGTGTGGCTTCATAGGTGAATTTTAAAAAGGTGGTAGTGTGTGTCAAATAATCAATAAATTGTTCCAATTGGGCTACACAGTCATCCCAAAACAAACAGATATCCTCAAGAAATCTTTTGTACAATTTCCACAAGTTGGAAAAGGGGCTATTGGACACAAATTTGTGTTCCCACATAGCCAGAATAATATTGGCATATGTAGGGGCACAATTGGCCCCCATAGCAACACCCCATTCCTGCCGAAAGAACTCGCCCTCAAAAAACAAAAAATTGTTCTTGAGTATAAGTTTGGCCAGTTCTATGCATAGAAATATATCATTCTCTATTACCCCCTCTTGTAGTCTGAGGGCTTCCTCCAACCATTCAAGCCCAAGATTGTGTGGGATGACCGATAACAAATCAACAATGTCAATAGTAACAAAGATCAGGTCCTTAGAAAACAAATCTGGTTTGACATTGATAAGGAAGTCCCAGGAGTCCAATAAAATATGTTCATCCTGTTTCCATAGCCTCTTCAATTTCCAATCTAAATATTTAGCCAAGGGAGCAGTTTTAGAGCCTTCAGAGGCTAGAAAATGTCTTAAGGGTGGATCCTTGGTGATTTTGTGTACCTTGGGTATACCAAAAATGGATGATACCCTAGGCTTGTTATTTTCCAAGAATGTGTAAGTGGCAAAAATCACTGACCCCTTGGTCAAACAAATCTTTAAGAGCTAAGTTGATTTTATGATACAAGATGTGTATTTTGTTCAGTGACACCAGGCTGTATTTGGTGTCATCATGCAGCAAGGTACGCATCTTCCCCTCGTAAAGGATCCGATCCATTAGCACCATCCCCCCACCTTTGTTCAGCTTCATCACCCTCACATTAGAGCTAGAAGCCAACTCCCGCAACAATGTCTCCTCATTGATAGTTAAATTACGGGAAACCAGGTGTGAGGGTGCACCCCATGGACTTCCCTCTCAAGTACCTGCTCCAAGTTTTTTAGTTGGGGATGCAAGGGGGTTTATAGGTGCTAGACCTATGAGATGCTGTGGCCTGGTTATTTGTAGCCACCTGCTGAAAAATAAACTCAAGATTCAGTTTACGGACAAACAATTTAATGTTCATAATAACGCTTGTCAAGTTGCTTTTGCAGGCCGGGATAAACTTGAACCCCTTCATGAAAAGTTTAAAAAATTCCTCATTAACAGTGAGATCACTGTAGTTGAAATGTTAAACCCTAAAAAACTAAAAACATAGTTTTCTTTCAAAATAATACCAGAATCTATTGTCTCTGGTACCTGGGGTTCCCTCCCCCTGTGGTTTACAGGGCCCTTGTAAAAATTATTTCCCTGAGGCTTGTTCAAGTTCTTGATCCTTTTGGACCTATGTGTACCCGCCTCATAGTCATAAGAGCCATTTTTAAACTCATGGGTATCCAAGGAATTGTTTACAATATTAGGATTGTCGTCCCTCTCCGGTATATTATGATTTTGATTAAAATTCCCCCCTGAACCATTCCTACCATCTTGAAAATAACGAGGGTGTATCTTTGGGGCCGGGTATTGTCTACCGTCCCTATACTCCTTCAAGTCTCTATCCATCTTTTTGTATTTTCTTTTCAAAATGTCTTCACATTTCTTATCTACACATTTTCTAATGTTAAAGTACCTTGCCCTTTCCTGTTCAATGCTGAATAATAAATCATTAGTAATGACCTCATTAAGTTTGTCAATACTAGTTTTAAGGCTAACCATTTCACGTTCGTTGTTCTTGATGATAGCCCTCAAAATATCAAGACCACATTTATCAAAAATACTCAGTAATTCAGAGTGAAAAGCAGACCCTACTACAACATTATTGGGGTATTTGTGTATACGCAACCCCTTAGGTACAATACCCACTGTTATACATTCATTCAAATACATATTGTTCAAGGACAAAGATTTGTACCTTACAAGGTAGTCGTGTAATTGATCTAGTCCATGTGAAAAGTTGTTCATAAGCGGCGGGTTATTGTTAGAGTTATCAGGTTTCCAAAAGTTAGGCTTATTCACCAATCAAGTAGTTAAATCTACCTGGGAAGAAGTCATTTTTTCTTGAGCACGGCCTGCCAATTCCCCTGCCACAGGGGATAACCTGTCCTGCATACAAAAAACAGTAGGTGTGTTAGACAATGTGTCCACCGGCAGGCGGTCTTGGAGAAGTGTGGATGGTCTGTTAGTGGTTGAAAGTCCCAAATGGGAACTGTGTACGCAATGCAGAAAACCAGAAATAGACACCCCTTCCTGGTTACATGGAACACTGGCGTTAGAGAGCAAAGCAGCCAGCCCATGACCAATAGGAGTGAGTAGGTCGACAAGCTGGCTAAGTTGACTGGCAAGTTTGCGAAATTCACCCAATTCAGACCCATGACAACATCCATTGTGGGTGTCAGCAAGATTCTGTCCTTCAAAGGACTCAGGGTGGCTAAATCATGATTTTTAATTAATTTGTTATTTATATTTGTATATTTTTTCTGAGGACTGATGTTTTATATATAAATTTTTTTTAGAAATGTCTTCATATTTTTAAGAAACCCTTTAATCTTTTTAATATGTGATTTGTGTTGTGTGTATAGCTTTATTCACTAATTAGTTTTTAAGTGTTAACCTTTTACTATTTAAACAGGTTTTTCACATTCTGTGTATTTTCTGATGAAGTCTGGGAGGTGTCTGGACAAAAACGCATGTTTTGTGGAGTGTTAAGTTGTATGTATTATCCAATAAAGAATGAAGTTTTTCTGTCTTTGAAACCCAGTCTGTTTTGTTTATTATTTATTATCTCTAACTTGTAAGCTAAAACCCACTACTCTGGCAGCTGACCACCTTCCTCCAGAATATCTAAAAAAGCAGCAGACGCTATTGAATACCCTATTTCCATTATTATAAACCAAACCCTATCAGAAGCCACCATCCCCACTATCTGGAAGGTTTCCCATGTTATTCCTCTCCACAAAGGAGGTAACTCAGTTAAGCTATCAAACTATAGACCAATAGCCATACTGTCTCCACTGGCCAAAATAATGGAAAAATGTCATCATAAGCAACTTATGCTTTATCTCACCAAGAACAAACTATTAGCTAACTCTCAGCACGGCTTTAGACCAAATCACAGCACCACCTCAGCTCTCATATCCTTCTCCAATGCTATCAACCTCAACTGAAACATCATGCTTACCTCTGCCCTCTTTTTGGATCTTTCCAATGCATTTAATATTGTTAACCATCAAATATGAATCCACACCCTTAGATCATTCTCATTAGATGACAATGTAACTAAATGGTTCCAATCTTACCTGTCAGGCTGCCAACAAGCTGTTTTGTGGCAGGGCACACTATCTACCTGTCTTCCTAGGTACTCCCAAGGCTCCATACTAGGACCACTCCTCTTCTCTGCTTTTATCAATGATCTACCCACAGTCTCTCCTAAGGCTAACTGTATTCAATATGCAGATGATTCGACTATAATCTGTGCAGCCACCTCCATGCTTGAGCTTAAGACGTTAACTCAGAATACGTTTAACACCATTGAACAATGGATTGCAAAACCGTCAGCTTATCTTAAACCCCAACAAAACTAAGCTGCTTATTTTTCCCCTACTTGCAAATCCTCCTCACCATTCTTTACCATAAAATCCAACAATGGCACTCTGATTTCCCAAGATGTGCACACCAAACTCCAAGGAGTTACCATTGATAACACTCAAAAATATGATATCCATGTCAATCAAACTATCAAAGCCATCAATGAAAACTAGGCTCTACAGGATCAGGCCTTTACTCACCCCATTCACCAGAATCTCTGTAGCCCACTCCCACTTACTATCTACCTTTCTCTATGCTTCCATACTATTCACCAACCTGAACACTACCACTCTTACTAAACTTGCTAGCTGTTACAACCACATTGCTAGATTTGCAACAGGCACTACCATCAGGACTCACCACTGCCACAACTTAACTCAACTAGGATGGCTGGAATGGACTAGTCTACTCCAGTACAACCAACTGATATTAGCCCATAAAATTCTTAACTACCCAGACAAAACACCTGCATTTAATAAAATTATTAACCCCTACAGCAACCAAAGGTCACTGCACTCTTCTAATAAACTGCTGGCTCAGATTTCTAAAAGCAATAATGTGGCAGGAGACTCGCTATATGCTAACTCCGTTGGCAAGCTCTGGAACTCTCTTGCAGCCAAAATCATTCTTGAACCCTCCCTATCCCAATTCAAAAAAGTCTTAAGCTATACTTTCAAAGGCACTGACAATGTCCATGTTCAAAACCTGACTAATCCCTATCCACTGACAAAGATTCTTTCTGAGACAAATCTGTCCCCCAACTCTCTAAAATGTACATGATTGTACTTGATTTATTGTGAAACTGTGTGAAACCTACACCCACCGAGAGATTGCTACTGCAAAAATCTGTATAAGTGCTAAAATAGTGGGTACATAACTAATATGTGAACCAAGTTTCTTCTTTTAAATCTTTGTAATCTTGATTGTGTGATTCTACTACAGACTGTGAACTACGCTTCTACTTGTAACTGCTAAATATGTAACGTAATAACTTTGAGCTTTTCTTCCCGGGCCTCCGCTGAAAATGGACAAATATCCAGTCAGACTATCTCGGTAAACAAATGTAAAATAAATAAAATAAATTGTCTATAAGGTTATTAACCTACAAGAATAAGGCATAATAATAGGTGATATCATTGCAGAAATATACAGCAGATGTATCTACACATTATCATCCTTCAGATGAGACTTCAGACAGAAAACATGTCTGTTTGAGTTGGTGGTTGCTCACGTGGATATAAAAGATCCCATGGCACCTGAAAAAAGAGAAGTGAGGTTCGCTATTGCCCTGGCCAAATTTCCACCAGTACTATACATACCACCTTGGACCTCCACTGAAATGAAGCCACTAGCCTAGCGGGACTAATCTAGTGAACAAGGGATAAATAACTAAAAATGTTATTGAATATATACTTAAGGTAAATGGCAATACTGTATATGACATTATGGAACTATTCCAAAAGCATATCACATTGCAGTAGAACCTAATCACCTTCTGGAAACTAGAGCTCTTAACTTTTACCTTCAAAGTTAGGGACAAAATCATTAGGGAAAATGCCCCAATTAGGGATACTTTAAATGCTGTTACTATTAGCTCAGAATTTCCAAAATAATTTCCAGTTTTAAGAACGATGGATGAAACGTTTGTAAATAATAAACAAATAGAGGTTTCATTCCAAAATCTGGGCTGTTGAAAGATATGACACATATGTAGCATTGTTTTTTTCAGGGATGAGATTTGTAAAAGAGGATGTATTGCACTAAGGCTAAGGGTAAGAGGAATAGCATAGTGAGCGGAATTTACACAAGATTAACTAAAGGTACAGAATTTAAATACAAAAAGCAAGGTCTTATGTGACTATATTGGGAAACTAAATTTAGATGGAGTGAAGGCTGTCAGACTTAAAGACTTGTCAAGATGAGGTGGTACAGTGACAGATATGGGTAATTTTAAAATGTGATTTTAGTGGTTACTTGAAGGAGGTGAGTTTGTTGATTTATTAGATGGAGACTGTTAAAGAGTTTTTGATTTTAGCAACAACGCTAGAGTAAAGGGAGACATTAATGGAGATATGAGTGTTTCTGATATATGTCAGAAATATTCCATTAAATAAAATTCTTATGGTATGAGCAGCTGTCCGCGATGTGTAAAATTGCATGCGCTATTTTGAGTTAGTAGTGGAGGTAGTTTTGGTATTTAAGCCAACTGATTTGTTTTACGGTGGTGCAATTGTGGGTTCTGCTGTTTACATAGAAAGTGAACATGGTTATTTTATCATAGCATTGCTCAGGTTTTGCAAGCTGACTTGTATGCAAATTTTGAACATGAGGCAACATATAAGACGGTTGGGATGTAGACAGGCAGTTACAGTGTATTTGTTAGTGTAGTATATTAAGAAGGATTTTGCCCTGTATGGCAGACCATGTTTTACTTTGTTTTCTAGACTACCTGATGGATATGCAGGGTCATATTTTAAATTTTCATCAATAATGATACTTGAGTTGTGTGTGTGTGTGTGTGTGTGTGTGTGTGTGTGTGTGTGTGTGTGTGCATGTTTGAAGCAGATTCAATTGTGATACCACTTAGGGGAAAGAAGGATGGAGATAGTTTTGTTGTCAGTAGACAGCTTGATAACAAATAGTATTAACTTATTTTTTAGGGTTTAGTATGTTTGCTGTATTTGTGTCAAGCTTTGATGGAGGTGAAGGAGTTCATAGGTTCATAGGTTGGTACTAGGCTATCGGCCCTAGGGCCTATACAAGCCTAGCCATAACAATTCCCTGGATATTTCTTCCCGCAATATTTACTTCCCTGGGCCCCTGCCTAGCAGGGCGACTGACGTGATCCCCTGGGTGAATTTCTTATCTCCCATCCAATCATCAAGGTTCCTTTTGAAGAGCGCAAGGTTTGGTGATATTCTGAAGCTCAAGGATTGTTTTGGCTGTGCAGATAAGGGTTCAGTTATCAACATATTGGAAAAGGGCTGACTTATTGGAGGCAAGAGGAAGGTTGTTAATTAATATGTTGAAAAGCAGAAGGCCAAGTATTTAGTCCTGTAGGATTCCATTTGGTATGAGAATAAAGCTGAATTTGGATTGCTGCCATTTTATAGTTTTGGTACTATTAGCAATGTAGGCATTACACCATTTTAGGAGTAAAGGGGAGAGCCCAAGGGATTTACAATGCAGAAAGACTTACCTCTTTAAATGCTGAATGTTAAATATCTACTAAATGCATTAATATCTTTTATGCTGTAATAGTTGCTTTTAAGTCATATGAATGTAATTTAATTCTCAAATATATGTGTAATTGTTAATCTATATTACTTAATGTTTGCTCATGCAATTACTGAATATCTTTTTAAAAATGTTTATAATACATTGAAGCTTTGCTCCCCAGACCTCCTCTACAAAAGGTTTATTGATTATACCTAGTCAGGCAAACTCGGTAAACAAAAGAAAAATGAAAATAAAAAATAAATAAACATCTGTAGTGTTGAAATACTTGCTTCTTAAAAGTGCTCAGTGTGCTCAACACTGGTCCACATTGAACTTGACAATAATTCAAGTCAAGCAATGAAGCAAAAATTCATCTTTGGGTGTTTGCATCACCACAAAAAGTGTACATTGCACAGAGTGAGCATTCTAATAATTTAAACTCCAGTAGGCATCTTAAATATAATACCACTTAGCTCCTTCACAGCTGAAGGCACTACATTTTCCCCTAGCTCTTAGAAGAAGCTCCCTTTTGCTCAATACAATAAAATAAGATAATATATGTTTTAAAAATTAAACAGCTAAGTTCATATTCCCCAACCTCACAACTCTAAATGAACAGAGTGACAGTTTTTAATAAGCAAAACTCCTAGAGGATCTGCTAACAACAAAAGATATTTAACAACATAAAATATAACGGCACTTAGTTCTTTCATAGCCCAGGGTACTGCAGTTTCCTCTAGCTCTTACAGGAGATTTCCCACTCAATACAATAAGGTAAGACGAAAGTAATAAATGTGTGTAAAATGTAGGAGGCTGGGCAACAGCTTCCCCATCCTCATGACATTGAAAAGAAAAGAAGCCTTGCCCTGCAGCTAATAAGCCAACTACCAAAGGGCATCTGCAGACAACGGAAGGCGTTTATTAAATGTAAGCATAATGCTGATCAGCTCCTTCATAACCCAAAGGCTGGGACTTACTATTCTGTATAGATTAAAAATTCTAGCAGGTATTTAGTTGGCATTTTCTTCTTTCTCAATTACACTGAAACTCTAACAAGGAATGTGACCTACTTATAATTGGCATGAGCAAGATCTGTGCATTTCCTTACCTTAAACACAGATATGTTGACAAGGCTGAGATCTTATCATATAAAGAAGACTCGTCGTTAATTAGTCAGTAAGTGAAGAATGCATGGGTCTGCTGTTCATATCTCTCAACAAAATAGTGTATACATGTCAAGACAAAATCCATTGTAGTGAGTAAATACGAGCTCTATAAATTGTAGTCTAGAAAATGAGGTGTGAAGAAATGTATAAACAGTAAAAATAATTATTTTTGACATCCCACACCCCTCTTAAGTTTATGTTCTCACTAAAAGGTTCTTCATCTCAGAGAAAATGTGCCAATTAATAAGTAATGATCACACTTTTTCTGGTCTCAGTCTGACAAAAGATTAACAAACATAGCACTTTGCTTATTAAAATCATTGCATTGTGTAGCAAGCAGGCAGCTGCAAAGAAAGCAACAACAGGAACAGTTCAATGGCAATCACAATACAGCTTCAATGAGTCATGTGACCCCACATGTGCAGCACGACTGGCTATTAAAAGATATTACAGTTCAAGTAGGCACTTATCTACAGAAAATTATTTCTGTATGACATAGTTCTTCCCTGCGTTGTAAACAATGGGGGAAGTCCAGGGTCATCTTTTGTCTCTATCTTATATTGAGTGCTTTTTGATGCACTGTATTCCAGCACTGTTTGTTCTCTGATAAGTCTTAATAGGATAAATAATAAATATTATGTAAAACATTCATAATGCTAATTATACTATGTGTCATAGCAATACATGTTAACATTACTTGTAGTGTGTAGCATCTGAATATGTACATTACTTCACTATGTTGTTAAATATAACTAGGGGCTTGGTCTTCCAGCATGAGGATTTATTGGAGTTATAGCAGTAAGAGATATGTGTGAGGAAAAGCACAGACATTTGTGCTTATTAATCTCACAGGTGATGTTGCCTGCACAATGCAGAACAAGATACTGACCTCTGTTTTGATGTCCTCTTTGCTTTGTTGAAGAGTGGTACTACTACATGCAGAAACTAACATGTACAAGTCAGTTGAGTGTTTAGCATCCTGATGCTTCAGAGAAAGTGATCCATTACTTGCCAGCGAAGGCCACATATGTAGTCTTGTTCTCAACCGTGAAACATTAGATATGCCTGCAAGAACCTTGCAGCCGGTCAGCACATGGTATAAGAGGTCCCCAAGCATGGTTCACCGAAACATGGCAAATAATAAAAATGAAAAGGAAATAACTAATGTGGTGCAGTACAGTTGCAGTATGTCTAAATGGCTAGATTTTGCCAGCAGCCAGTGAAAGAGTTTGCATCATAGCACTTGGTAGCTTTGAATGTTATGTGTTCAACTCATTAACACCTATGTGGTATAGAATTTCACACCTCTAGCAGCCTACACACATCCTCGCATCTCAGATCATTTTCCAAAAATAAACTTAAAAAGGATAAGTTAAATGTATGTCAATATTTTGTGAAAAATAAAAGCTATTAAAACTGCACAAATAGCAAAGCTATCAGTAAGAGGTTTTAGTTACAGTGGTAGTAGTGTCTTCATAGTGTTTCTATAAATACTACAGTATATTATAATACATACAATTCCAGAATCACATTATTTGATGACTTTTCACAGTCACGTCTTAGAACCTGTACAACTTAGATCTATAGTTAGTGCACTGCTGACATTGACAATGAACTTTCTTCTTTTCCACCATGACTTTTCAGACCCCACCCTTCAATTGCATGTAGATATCTTGGTTATGAAAATATGAACATAGAAATGAAAATATGGCTATTAAGTGGGACAGAGGGATTGTTTTTTTCTACTGTGAGTCCTCCAAAATTATTAATCACATCGACATTTTATTAATAATTTCTTGGCCTTTCTAATAATGCCTATTGGCCATACTCCACCCCCTGAAAAAAAGACTGGATGCCATAATGAGCTATGGGTGTTAACTGGAAGTGTAAAAAAAGATTTTATAGGCTTGAATGAGATGCACCAGCAACATGCCCAACAATTTTGAGCATAAAGTAAAATGTATAACAAGTATATCTTGACACAAGCTACATGGCTTCATAGTTTTGTACTAAGTATTGACCCTGAAGG
This sequence comes from Protopterus annectens, assembly GCF_019279795.1. NCBI lineage: Eukaryota > Metazoa > Chordata > Ceratodontiformes > Protopteridae > Protopterus > Protopterus annectens. The sequence goes on from NC_056729.1 coordinate 1,311,935,267, forward strand.
ATATTAAAGGTTCTTAAGTTAATGGGTGTGTACTAGGCTAATGACCAGAAGGGCCATTTTAAGCTTATCTGTGCATCCAAAATCTCTGACAAGTTCTGGTATTCTTGATAAGTGTAAGCAAGGGTTTAGGAAATTAAACATTTATAAGCAGGGACCTGAGAGATGAACCATTTACAGACTGCCTGTGTCCATTAGAGACATAGTTGTCAAACCAGAAATGAATTTCTCGTTCCCCATCCAATTGTCCAAACTACATTTGAATTGTGTTAAGGAGGAACTCTGCTTCATACAGATGGGGAGCTTGTTCCATAGAAGGGGAACCCTGTGAGATACATACCTATGTTTCCAGCAAGTCCGATTTATATTACAGGCAAGGTTTAAGTTTTTGTAACAGGCAATTCTGATGCTGTTTGTTTTGCAGATGTGCAGGAGGTCCATCAGAGTGAGGTTTGACAATGTTTTGTATGCCAGGCATAGATCTCTCCACAACAGCCTATAAGAGACAGAATACAGGGATAGGGCTTTGAGACAGTCTGCATAGAACATGTTAATTAAGCCCTGTATTCTTTTAGTGAGGAACCTCTGTGTATGTTCCAGTTGGTGAATATGCCTGGTTAGATACATACCAAATGGGACATTGCTCTGATAAATGCTGACTACAGTGGAACAATAACTTTCTTGAACCAAGATGCCTCTCCTCCATTTATAATTTGCACAACATAGAATAATTTCCTCAGTACTGTAGACAAGTGCTGGTCAAAGGGTTGATTACTCTCTGCATGTGTCCCCAAGTCCCTGACTACTGGGTTGACCCTTAGAGGTATGCTGCTTACTACGGGTGAATGACTTCCCAAAGGGTACTATTATGCATTTCTTGGTATTTAGTTTTAGTCCATGGCTCTGACACAAGTTATTTGTCTGTATCAGCCCTTTCTGGAAAACATTAGTGTTGGTGGGAGATTCTATGACTATGCCTACTTTTCAGTTATCTGTAAATTTAGTCAGCCAAAAGCCCTTGACATTGGCCTTGACTTCAGGAAAGTAAATGCCAAAAATGAACCATCCCAGGACTAATCCCTGAGGGACACGGTTTGTGACTGGCCTCTTTGTAGAGGTGGACTCCTGAAATTCTAACTTCCTGGGTCATGTCTGCAAGCCAGCTGGCTATCCACTGGGTGACATAAGGGTTTATACTGAACCTCTTGAGTTTGCCAATAATGCCCAAGTGGGGTATTGTGTCAGATGCCTTGGCTATGTCAACTTAGGTGTTGTTAACCATTTTGCTCTCATCCATTGCTTTGGTGGCCTTCTCAAACAAGTCCACCAGGTTGAGTAGACATAAACTGCCTTGATGAAACCAAATTGGATTGGTTCCAGAGTTTGGAGGTTTCCTATGTTATTATTGATAATTTCCATGATAATTCTTTGCATGGCTTTGTATATAAGACTAGTGAGACTTATGGGTCTGTAGTTTCCAGGGTATGTAGATGGCTCATCTTTGTGCAGAGGAATGACTGTTGCTGCTCTGCATTCATGAAGCACAAAGCCTGTTTAGAGGCCAAAATTAAATAGCAATTACAGATGTCCTGATAGCTCATGTTTAATGCTATTTAGAAGGCATCCTGAAATATTGTCTGGACTCATCAGTGCAGTCTTCTTGGCCTTAGAAAGAGCATTGACAACCTGTTCCCCAGTGATAGTAGATCGAGTCATGGTTGAAGGCACTTCCTGAGGGGAGGCTGAGGGTGATAGAGAGTAATGTTAGATATGAATCTGTCTGCCAGTAAGTTTGCTATATTTTCTCTACTAACAATGAGCTCTGCACACAATGGTGTATTGTCTTTGGGGGTGCAGATATAGCTAAAGAATGCCTTGTGATTGTCTTTGGCCTGGGATGCCAACGTAACCTCAAATTTAGCTTTGATATGCTTCATTTGTCCTGTAAGTTTTTTGTTTAGTTTTATGAGAGTGCTTTTATCCTGATAGGTGCTATGCCTCCTAATTTTTGTCATGGTTTCTTCCTTCTGTTATAGAGCCTATTGATATTGTGATTCCACCAGGGTGGCTTTTTTAATTAGCTTTGCACTTCTTCCTGGCGGGTACATCTGCCTCTCTGCAGCTATTAATATGCTTGTATAGGGTTTCACTGAACAACTCTGCATAAGCATCATTCTTCTAAGGGTTTATGGAGACTTGAAATTTTGGTATTTCTGCAGTCATGGGCATCAGATGAGGAGGTACCAGCATATGGCATGATGAGTAGCACAATATTGGAGTAGCTGTGCATTGAAAGCTCGAGCTCAAGTACTAGCTGGAGGCTGACATGGTTGGCAACACCAGAAAATAGCCAAATAACAGCATGCTGATCTTAGAGCTATGAATCAGCTGTTGCCTGTGCAGTGACATCATTTGGGGAACTGACTGCACTCCGCAGCACACCCATAACTCACTGTTTCTGCATGTACTGGGATATAACTATTGGACTCTCACAAGGGTTTCTTGCTTGCAAGTTGTAGAAACCTTTTCTCCACAGACTGCACTATTTCTGCCATGATACCATGTAGCTGATCCTCCAAAACCACACATCACTTCTTATACTCCTGTCCAAAGAAAGGTGAAGCTAGTGACAGATGGTCTTGCATAGAATCCTGGTGTAAGCAGGCAGAAATGGGCCAAACACAGGTGTTGCATATTTACACTATGTTATCTCACAACTCACAACTTGCAGATGCACATATTCCATAAAGAATACAGTAATAATCCCCCAGGTGTGTGGTATAGTCTGCCTTCCAACTGCTATGCCAATATCACTGTCTCATTCAGTTCACCAAACTGAAGCAGTATGTAGCTTTTGAAGCAGGAATTGTGGATTCTTTTAGTAACATTAAGGTCTCTACCCATTCACTCTGTACCCATTCTCAGTTATGGTGTGGTGGTTAGTGACTCAGGCAGGGAAGCAGGGCTGTGTTTCTCCTGCTTCTCATGTCCAAATGCATGTGCACTTCCAGTATGAAATGGCAATACCAGTGTTGGTCTTACCAAGGTGCAATTCCTGTTCTGCATTCCCTACTGTCTTAATGAAGAAGGGGGCTATATGTCAGCCAAAGACGTCTGTGCTGAGGTTGTTCACAACCATGTTAGATTTCTCAGCAGTGTATCCAGATCTCCCAGCCTGGCAGGTGGTAGCTCTAAAGCCTGTACAAGACATGCATACCTCTTAATCTCTTTGCGCAAGGAGTCTAGACAAAGTCAAAACTAATGGTGGACAAAGCTCTAAAAATAGGGACTAAATTTTAAATATTACTCTTGTAAGCTTAGAGCGTTGCTTGAACAAAAGGGGCTGTGATAGCATTAATTTTTTGAAGGATATAAATTCTGAAACTCCAGTGTCTGTCATTATTTAGTAACTTCAGTCCAAAATGATTTGCCAGAAATCCACATTTATTTGGTGAACAGACTAAAAATATGAGACAAAAATCTGGGTAGTCTGCAAAAATCTGGATAAAAGCTATGAAGATGTGCTATCTAAATGAAATGAATAAACAGATATTTGAACATTAGAATAGATAAGCTTGTAATTATTATTCAGTGACCCAGTAATTAAAAAACAAGCGTCATGACAAATCACAACAATTATGCTAGTAAGTTTAGACACATCATATCACTGACTGCAATAGCATTTTTTACTTCCCCATTTTGTGATGTATGCAGAATGATTGGAAGCTGTGGTCCAAGAATAGTATATATGACTCATATACCAGAAGTACGTGCTGAGACAAATGCACATTAATTACAGTACACCATGCGAACTTGGATGTTGTACGGCTTAAAATCTCTCCTTGGTGAGCAGACTCAAGTACACATTTGGGCCCGTATTTTCAATTGAGGGCAAACAGCTGATATTTCTTTTTACAATTATTTTCTGTCTTACCTCCTATTCTTTTAAGGAAAATGAGACGACAGTTGCTTGTTTTATTTTGTTTTACTTTTAACTTCCTGGGGGGGGGGGGGGGGGAATGCTTATATCCAATCAGGCAGGAGCGTGTACTGCTTAAAATTTCTTGCCCAGCAAGAAGATGCAAGCAGAATAGGTGCTGGCATCTTTGTGGCATGTGATTAAGTGATAGAATGAGGAGTGAATGGGGGTAAGTAAATATTAATTTTTAGACTTATTACACTTAATTTTACAAGGAATTTAAGTATGCACATTCAGCAACATGTGGCTTCACTAAATTTGTGTGTTTTTGAAGACCTTGTAAAATCAAATATCAAATAATGTGTGCATTTTAAAGTATATTATAAGCTAGGAGAAGCTAATAATTGTTTAAATTGCAATAAACTACTGGAACATTTAAAGATCATTGATAACAAGTCCTTTAGTGATAATAATAAAGATTCTTGCATGTGTCATTTTTGAAAAGAATTTACCACTATTTCTGAATACTTAATTGATTGGAAATTGACTTATAAGTGTTTGGATTGCCATAAACAGAATGATAACCAGAAATCACTTCTGGATAACAGTTCCTCCAACAAAGAAAGAAATAAGGGTATGAAAAGCAGGAAGGGAGAAAGACATTGTATTACAAAAAAAGAGTAAAAATACTGGATGTGAAAATGCAAATAAGCAGGTTGTGGATGTTGCTTCTGAACTCTAATTGGATTTAAGTACTACTGATGGGTAGCTGACATAGAAAAGAGAGAAAGTAATTACATCGATAACTCAGTTCAGATAAATTACTTGTCTCCCTGGATTGTGTTGATTCAAGGTCCATCATATAAGAAAATAGCCTGTGTGTCTATACCTGGAAGTCATTGTATCAAAGAACAGAAGGGAAGTTAATGATACAAAGCCTCTAAGTGAGGTTAGGAATAATTAATTGCATCATAAATTTAGATTCTGTAACTATAGATAATTCTCCATCTGTTTTATTGGAACCTGAAACAGATGCATGTAGTAAGAATATTACTATCAAGAAATATGTTAAAGGGGCAAGTCAGACAGAATCTCATGATACATTAGATTATGTATATGTTAAAGAAAGTAAAAAGATAACAGCTCAAGGGGCAATTGAATCCCATGAAGTGTTAATTTTGGAGGATTCAGTACCGAAACCTGTTGTTAAAGAACTATCAAAAATGGATAAGCTTTGTCTTACTGCATCTGCTCTCCCAACAATCTGACGCCTTTGCAAACACTGAGACTAGTGAAATCAGCATACAGTCTATAGGTAATATATGTGGGGACTAATGATTTAAAACACACACACCCCGGAAGCATATGATGAACTCAATGATGAGTATAATAGAGTATCTTGAAAGGATTAATGTCTAGTATATCCTAAGTGAGATTCTTCCATCCTTTTCTTGAACAGATTACTTATAAACATATTGGTTAATAGGTGTTTTCTAGGCTAATGACCATAAGGGCCTTTTTAAGCTTAGCCATGCATCCTGAATCTCTGACAAGTTCTGATACCCTTGATAAATGTAAAAGGGTCTTAGGAGATTATACATTTACAAGCAGGGGCCTGGGAGATGAGCCATTTGCAGGCTGCCTGTGTCCATTAGAGACATAGGTGTCACAACAAGGATGAATTTCCTATTCTCCATCCAATTGCCCAAGTTACACTTCAAAAGGCCTAGAGAGAAACTCTGCTTCACATGGATAGGGAGTCTGTTCCAGATACAAGGTAATTTCTGGGCTACATATGTGTATCTCCAGTAGGTCCTATTTATATCACAGGCAAGGTTTAAGCCTTTAGAACCTTAATTCTGGTGCTGTTTGTTTTGTGGTTATGCAAGAGGTCCCTCAGAGTGGGGTCTGACAATACCCTGCATACTAGGCATAGAACTCCCATCAACAGCCTGTAGTAGACAGAATACTGGGATAAGGCCTTGAGGTGGTCTGCACAGAATATTTTACTTATGCCTTGTATTCTTTTAGTGAGGAACCTCTGTTGATATTCCAGTTGCTGGATATGCCTGGTTAGATACATACCAAAGGGGGCATTGTACTCGATGATCGGTCCAATGAATGCCAAATACAGTGGAACAATGACTTCATTGGACATAAATGCCATACCTCTGTTTATAAGTTGCACAACATAGGCTGATTTCGTCACTACTGTAGACATGTGATGTTCAAAAGATAGATTACTGTCTATCTGTGTCCCTAAGTTCCTGACTACTGGGTCAACTCTAAGGGGTGTGTTGTCAATATGATAGTTACGATGAGTGGATGACTTCCTGAAGGATAATCTTATGCTTTTCTTGGCATTTAGTTTTAGTCCATGCCTCTGACACCAGCTGTTTGTCTGTGTCAGCCCTTCCTGCAGAACATTTGTGACAGTGTGGGATTCAATGACATATCCTAATTTGCAATCATCTGCAAATTTAGTCAGTCAGAGACCACTGACATTAGTCTTGACTTCAGAGAAGTGAATGCCAAAAAAAATGAGTTGTCCAAGGACCAGTCCCTGAGGGAATACACTTGTGACTGGTCTCTTTGTAAAGGTGGACTCACACATTCTAAATTCCTGGGTCCTGTCTGTAAGCCAGTCAGCTATCCACCTGGTCACATATGGGTTTGTACCTAACCTCTTGAGTCTGTCAACAATGCTCCAGTGTGGTATTGTGTTGAATGCTTTGGTTAGGTCAAGGAAGGCAGTGTGAACCATTTTTCCCTCACCCATTGCTTTTGTGAGCTTTTCAAAGAAGTCTAACAAGTTGACTAGACATGGCCTGCCCTTGAGGAAACCAAACTAGGCTGGTTTCAGTGTCTGGAGGTTTACTATATTGTTATTGATCATCTCCATGATACTTTTTTCCTTGGCTTTCCATATGAGGCTAGTGAGACTGACGGGTCTGTAGTTTCAAGGGTCTGTAGATGGGGCACCTTTGTGCAGAGGGGTGACTGCTGCTGCTGTTCTTCATTCATGAGGCATGAAGCCTGTTTCAAGGATACAGTTAAATAGCAATTTCAGAGGGTCTGATAGGTCATGTTTCATGCTATTTAGAAGGCATACTGGGATACTGACTGGGCCCATTGATGCAGTGTTTTTGACCTTAAAGAGAGCATTAAGGACCTGTTCCCTAGTGATAGCAGGGAGAGTTGTATCAGATGGTATTTCCTGAGGGAAGGTTGGGGGGGGTAAAGCTGGAGATGATTTTATTGGCCAGTAGGTTTGCTATACCTTCTGGCTTTTTATCATTTCTCCAAGTCTTTTGGGTTTCTAATACCATGATGGGAATGGACCCCATTCCTAAGTCAAAGTACGATTAAAGTTCATTAAATTAGTATTGTTTCAATCTCTGATGTCAGCCAGAAGTGCTCTTCGCAGCAGCTGTAATGTGCCCAGTAATGACTCCTTCTGTAATTCTTATGGGATTATATGTATTGGGAACATATCTAAATATGATTGTAATTTTATTTTTATAAGACTCATTGCTCCTACTGCTGTTGGAATTGTCTGGATAACTTTTGTCCACATTGCTCTAATTTCTGCCTGCAAATGCTGATATTTTATGATTTTGTGACTCTCTGTACACAAGACACTGTAGTCACTGGGTGTGGCAATTTCAGTGATCAATGCTACTTTTGTCTTCTTTTCATGGACTACTGTATCTGGTTTTTCTAGCATCTATCTTTTGAACTGTTGGTAATGGAGGAACCCATGTGATGTAAACTTCCTCATTTTCTATGATGCTTTGTGGGTCATTTTCCAGTGTTTTTCAGACACTTCAGTACCATAATGTTTGCACAATATCCAGTGCAACAGTCTTGCCACATTATCATGGCTTTCAGTATGCAGTCCTGCCATTAGTATGTCACAACCAGCAATGAGGTATGCAGCTGTTTCCAATTCTGTTTTACAAAACTTACATTTGTCTTTTTCTCCCACATGTTCACTGGACTTTGTAAACTAACGTGCATGTAGCCCACTATCCTGGGCCACCAATATTAACCTTTCATCTCTTGGTTTGAATTCTCCTCTCCTTAACCATTCCTGCATTCAGTCTTGATCAACATGAGATTATTCCAGATGTTTTCTATATTTGCAATTATATTTATGCATTTTCCACATTTCTTGCCTTCTCATCTGGTCCTTTACCTTATATTCTTTCTTTTGTTTTTTTACAAATTCAGTTGCTGCCTGATTGTTATCTACTTCTGGTTTTATTTCCATTCCTGCCTGACGCTGATATGCTTCTGCTAGATTAAGCAGAGAAGTCATCTTAGATTTATTCTCCTCATGTTTCAAAACTTTCACTACATTTGGATCTTGTGAGGTCAACAGATATGTATGTAGCCCCACGATTGCAGATGTATACATGTAATCAGTTTCAAGGAGGTCCATCCCTCCTTCAGAACGGGGAATAATATAATCTTGGTATACACTGACTTTTATAAATCTTTTGATAAGCATGAAGCATCCTTCTTGTTTTCCTGTCCAACCAGTCCAACACATTTTGGGGTTAGTCAATCACTCCAAAAGTGTAAATTAGGACAGGAAGAGCAAATTGGTTTATGGCTTGAATTTTGTTCCTAGATGTCAGTGCTGTTTTCAGGATTAATTTAAGTCTTCTAAAGTATTCATTACTAAGTTTTGTTCACATTTGTTCATGTTTTATTGTCGATCCTCCATCAATTCTCAAATATTTATACATTCTCCCTTGCTCAAGTTCTTTTATATCACATTCATGTCCCAAACTGATGTTTTCTTGGTGCTGCAGTTTTCCAGCTTTAAAGGTTGCTTTTGCACATTTATCTAGACCAAATGAAATTCTTATATCATCTGGAAAAGTTTTCACAACTTGCAGTTGTGCTTTCAGTTCCTTATCTGATGAGCTTTACAGTTTTAAATTATTGACAAAGAGAACGATGAGAGGTCTTCACACTTTGTTGTTTTCTAGGAGGCAAATTATAACCATGTTCTAAATTGTTAAGTAGTCAGCGTAATGGATTAAGGACAAGACAGAATAGCAGCAGTGATAGAGATCACCCTGGAATATCCTCCTTTGAATTTTTATCACTAGAATCATAATTTGACCTTTATCATGCCTTAATTGCAAAGTGGTCTGCCACTTTTTCATGGTTACTGTAATGTAGTCAATTAGTGTAGGGTGTATATTATAGATTTTTAAGCACTCTTTTATCCATGAATGCAGGATACTATCAAATGCTTTTTTTGTAGTCAATCCATGCCATACTTAGATTCTTCCCCTTTTTACAGTTTTCCACTATGACTTTATTTAACAACAAATGATCCTTTGTTCCATATGACTTTCTTTTATTGCCTTTTGTTCTACTGCCATAATTGAATTTTCTTCTTAATGACTATAAATGCTTCCAGCATCAGTTCCAGTGTATAGTTTACATGTTGTTGGAAAGCAAGTGATTGATCTATAATTTTTAATGTAGCTTGCAGGTTCACTGTTAAGTAGGAGCATTACTTTTTCTTGCTGTTAGCCAAGTTGGTGTCTGTTCGAGGTGTTCATATAAATAGTTCCTACTCATGACTAAAGTTTTGTGCAAAGATGTTAATACTTTTAAACAAAAGTTAGGTACTGCATCTGGACATTGGGTTTTCCAGTTAGAGGCTTTTCTTAACTTTTTTCAGTCTCTCTGGCTGTTACTTCATCCCATTTCATATTCTGTACCTTTAAACTTCTTATTCTTTATTTTACTTCTATCTATTTAGCATCTTTGTTATCTTCCACAGGATCTTCATAAATGTTTCGCCAAAATCTATTTCTTCTTTTTTTGGCAGTCTTTCAATTCCTTTTACATTGTTTCCCAATTCTCTATAAAACATTTTGGGTCATTAATAAATTGCTTATTTTGTACTTTTCCTTTATATTTATCTGCATATCTTCTAAGTTTTTCCACCTGTGCTGAGATTTTCAGTTTGTTATTTGCAATAGTGCATGATAGATTTTAATCTGTTCTAATACTGTGCATTGCTTTTATCATGTCTATCTTTCTAAGCATTTTTGTTGATGTGTCCCCTCTTCCATACTCTTCTAATAATGACACTTCTTGTCTTAGTTGCTATATAGTTTTCTCTAGTCAATGCTTCCATGATGGTATTTGATTTCTCCACTTCCTTTCCCTCACTACCCTGTCTTCTTGTGGTAGACCTTTATCCATTATTAATTTAGCTGCGCTATAATATATCCTGTTTACTTCTGTTATATCACATGGATCTCTATGGACAGTCTTAATTACTGTGTTCATTTGTTTTATCAGACTTGTGACTTTTGGGGTTTTATTGACTTTCTGCATTCTATTTCTTTCATTGACCTTAATATGTCTATCTCTATTAAATCGAGCAACTCTTCTCTTGGCTCATTTTCTCGTAAACTGAGGGAACATTTTTTGTTTTCCATTTCCTGTGGGCATTCTATAGAAAGTTCTATAGCATCTTCCTGTGGCACATTGTCTTCAATTTCATCCTGTGCCATTCGTTGCTCTGTCATATCGGAGTTCACTGGCCTATCCCTCCTAAACATTGACTGGGTCAGAGTTTCCACAGTTTCTTGTTTCTTCCCTTGCTGTCCAGCTTCAAGTGAACTTTTATACTGGTTTCCTGTGGAAGGCTCCAAAATATCTTCATATAGCACCTGACCAATTGTTTCCCATTCAACTGGTTTCCCTTAATTTGGATGTCAGTTGCTCTGTCCTGTTGTGGTGCTTTCTGAATTAGATTTTCTACACTGAATCGTTCACTTTGCAGGTACTCCATAACCTCAGTTTCTATTTCTTTACCTTCTCCATTACTAATCTCCTTTTCTACTTTCCCTCTCTGTCTTCTTATTTTTTTGTATTATAAAGTTTTCCATGTTCGGATTCCTCTGTCTGTATTTCTCTTCAAATATCTTTGGTGCTGCTCTTTTTGTATTGATTAATTGTGCTTTCAACTTTGCATAGATATTACACCATATATTTTTTCTTCAGATGTCTCCTGATCTTCCTGTTTCTCCTTACTTTGGGGACTCGCTCCATCATGCTGTGATGTAACTTGTGTTAGACCTTCTATACCAAATCCTTCACTTTACAGGCATTCCATAATTTCAACTTCTATTTTTTTAACTTCTACTTCACTAATCTTCTTTTCTCCATTCTCTTTGTGATACTGTTTTTTACTGTGAAATTTTCCATATCTGGATACCTTTCCCTACATTTCTCATTGAATATCTTTGGGGCTGCCTTTTTTATATTGATTAACTTGACTTCTGCCTTTGCATAAATATTTCACCATATCAAATCTCTCTTTCTTTCCCATGTCTATATTTCTTTTTTATACTTTTCAAAAAACTTTAAGTTTTGTTGTTTATATTTTTGCACTTCCTCGGATGCTTCTTTTTTCTAAACAGATAACATTTACTTGGTCTATATACAATTTTTCACAAATCTGTTATATTAATGAACACATTTTTATTTGAAACTTCTGACAGTTTTTCTTGCCGAAGTATTTTTCTTTCCTCTAATTTCTCTCTTAATCTTTTGGTATATCTTGTGTCTGTGTATTCTGAGCTTTTTCCATAACAGTAACAATACATAATTTCTTTCTTATCCTCAATAGTCCACTCTATCATCTTTATGGCTGTTCTTTGGCCTATTAGTTTTGGTGATTTATGTGGACTGCTGCTTCCTTCTAGAACGGGGGGGGGGGGTATCCATCCCTGGGCCTGGCCTAGCTCCAATGTTTCCGTATTTTGAGGATTCTACACTGTCATTTTTTCTAGTCCTGGCACCAGTGCACCTATCAGGATTGGGCACTTTTTTATCCAGGGTCATGCGTATCCAGCTATCTTTTTTTAATTTTTGACCTACTTCTGTCCATGATATATGCTATATAAATGCAGTCTATATACAGGAATCGTCTTGGTAAGATTTTGTGAAAAAACAGGGTCCACCTCATGAAGGTACTCACCAAGACTTGAGGATGAATTCAGTTTTAGCAATACTACTCTCCTTTGCTTACTGTCTTATCATCTCTCCATTCAGACCCGCGGCTCATTATAGATGGCTCCATGTGAGCTCTGCATACAATTGCGTATTGCTTTTGAGTTTGTGGACATAGCTAAAGAATGCTTTGTGGTTGTCTTTGGCCTGGGTAGCCACATTTACCTCAAATTTCATTTTGTAGACTTTATTTGTCCTCTAAGTTATTTGTTTAGTTTGATGAAAGTGCTTTTATCCTGCTTTGTTCTGCACCTCCTAATTTTCGGCATGATCTTCTTCCTTCTGTTATACATCCGATTTATTTTATTATTCCACCAGGAAAGCTTGTTTTTTGAGTTAGTTCTGTACTTCTTCCTTGTGGGTACAGCTACCTCTATGCAACTATTTAAATGCTTGTATAGGGTTTCTGTGAACAGCTCTGCATAGGCAGCAGTGTTCTCAGGGTTTATGGGGGCATATAATTTTGCCAGGTTATCACTTAATAGCAGGAAGTTAGCCATAGTGTAGTTCCTGAATATTCCAGGTTTAGCTGGCGGTCCGGGTTTTATTTTTACTTCAAAGGAAACTATTTTGTGGTCTGACCTTACCAGGGAAGACATTACACTAAGAGGCATGCAGCACTCTCCCATATCAGTGAGGAGCAGATCCGTTATATTTGCACCCCTTGTTGGTGTATTGCAATCTGGTCCAGGGAGTTTGTGTTTATAGAATCTAGGAATCTCTGTGCCTGCATATTTGGTGTCATATAGGACTCCCTGTTAATAGTGGGGTAATTAAAGTCACCCATAAATATGGTATCGGGTTGCATGGTGAGTGATTCCAATAAGTTTAAATACATGGTATGATTTCCTGGGTCATAGAGGAGGACCTATAGCTTGCAAGGAAGTGGTATTGCATTTTGCCTATGGTGATTTGAACATGGAGCAGCTCAAGCACATTGTCCTGTTTGACCAGCCTTGAGGTATATTTATTTTTGATGTAAATCAAGACACCTCCACCTTTAGAACCTGTATGTGTAGCAGCTGGTCTTAATGTGTGGAAGGCAATATAACCTTGTACTGTCGGTCTGCTCTCCACAGCTTTAAACCATGTCTCAGTGACCACACAGATGTCAGCATTCCCTAGGGTGAAGAGAACTTATAGGAAGTGGTGTTATTTTGTTTAGACTCCTAGAATTGAGCAGTAATATATTTAGATTTTCTTGGTTTTTGATATCTTATGTTGGAAGTACTTTCAGTTTGGCATTGCCCAAAAAAGGCACTATGAGGGAAGAAAATGTTTCAGCTAATATTCAAATGCCTAGAGGGGGAGAGGCAAAGCAGTGTGATCTGTTGACCATCTCCTTTCATGCTGAAAAATATTACACCCACCTTAGAATGACACCAGAAACTAAGCCAATTATTAAGTCATCATCCTTGGAGAAGGTAAAATGTTGCTCAATGCTAGGCTCATACCAGCCTGAGACACATATTCTGAGAGCTCCATGATGTCTTTATTCATATAGTCTGGGGAGGTACATCTCAGGTCATTTACACCAACATGGACTATGACTGACTCATACTGTTACTTGTGGTCCAATGACCTGAGTGCGTGTGTAATGTGGAGGAGCCTAATCCCTGATAAGCAACTGACTGTGACGTTCTCCTTACTCATCCTGGTGAGAAGGACTTCAGTGTGTCTCACAATGGAGTCTCCAATGACCAGAATGTTGGATTGTGTGATGGCTTGCCTTATGGGCTTTGAAGTAGATGCTCAATGAGATGTGGCTATATGTGTTGATGTGGGTGTTGTTTTAAAGAGTGAATTTGGGGCCGATGAGGGAATTTTTATGTGTACTTCATCTAGCAGGTCTTTGGGGTTTAGGAAGGTTGCATTTAGGTGCCTCAGCATTTATGGATCTATATGTCTGCATTGAATTGTGCATGATGGGTGCAGTGTGTGTACTACTAACAACCTTATTGACATCAAGAGCACTATTGTATGATAGCCTGGCCTCCAGTGACATTGTGTAAATACATCTCTCACATACCATATCAGTTTGTTTGAGAATTAACTGGTTGTCAGTAAACATGAGACAATTTCTCCATTGCCTCAGGATGCGCATATCCACCAAGCTGGTAACAGAGATAGTGGGAAAGTTCGTATCCATGGCAAGAGACCCTTTTTAATTGATCAGACAGTTGGATTGAGAATATAAAGCAATGTCAGGATTATCCGGTTTGCAACTCTGGGGACAGTGCTTATCACTGCAAACTGGTTGTCTAGAGTGCAACTACATACTGTTGAAATTTCAATGCACTAAGACTCATGCATTTAATAATTAAAAGACACTTCAATGATATTTAATGCACAATTACTAAAATACTGGAAGAGAGTTTCAGGATTTTTGGTTATTTGCTCAAGATAATTTTCACCTAAGTACCTATAAGGCAAGCTTCATGACAAGTAAAATTATCAACCAATTGTATCCCTTTTTAGTCTTAGAACAAAAGGGGAATGTAAAGTTACACAGGAACCAGTAAAATGTTTTTGAAGTAATACTAGAAGCTTAGGAAATCAGGTCACAGAATGAAGTTGTTTATTAGCTGCAGAACAATATAAAATCATAGTGATAACAAAAGCTTGAGATTCTTCTCTTTTTCACTTAAATGATTTTGTTAAATATGAATGCATAAATCAAGGTTCAGGAGGTGGTGGGGTAGTTTTATGGGTGCACAGCTCTATCAGATCATCCTCATTTAAGAATATGCCTATGTATGAGACAATGACTGTTCATATTCATACAGGTACAAGGCAGCTATATACAGTACTGTCGTATCGTACACCAAATATGGATAATACATTGCATTGGGAGTATTTACATAATTCAGATGTCTGCTTGAACTGTAAAGGTGACACACTATTATTGGGTGATTTAATTTACCCTGGAATATTCTGGGAGTCACTAAGTACTAGCTCTTATGTTGCTAAAAAATGTTGATCTTGTCTCATTCTATGGAATGACTCATTTCATAAAATTCAATACCAGAGGAAAAAAATATCTGAGACCTTACTTTGACTAATGTACCTACTAAAGTTCATTCCATAAAGCTATTCCCATGATTAGGGTTGTCAGATCATAACTCTGTCATATTTGTTATTGATAATTCATTCATTGGAACTACACATTTATAACATGAATATAGAAAGTTAGATTTAAAAAGTTTTGCTGAACGTTATGTAAGATATGATTGGATGTCTATATTTAATAAATTAGGTAGTTGCTATGAATATAGTGTTTTGGAGAAGCTGCTTGAGGAGGGAGTTACTACTATAGTAAGGCAAAACAAAAGATAATGATTTCACTTTCCCAGTTTGATTTGTTAAAGAAATGTTGTGATTGTCCACGAGGAAAGAGCAGAGCTTAAAAACCTTAGTAGAGTTCCATTCAATTCTAAACAGAAATAAATTCAACATGTTATGTAAGAACTTGAAAAATGGAATTGCTAACTGCAAAATACATTTTAAGAATAAATAAATTAGTAATATCTCAAATAAAAAGGCTATAGATATATAAATGAAATTAATAGCAATACTTACATGTTACTAATGTTGTCAATTAATGGTGAGACAATTATTGAGCCTAGTAAAACTGCCAATGAATTTATTTTATTCTTTTCAAGCATTTGATGAGACAATATAGATAAGGACGATTTCTGCAGCTATTCTATAACAGGGTCATGCCCAGTGATAACAGGATTGAATATTAGCAGAGCACTTACCAGTTTAAAAGATACTACCTCTAAGAGCCATGATATGATCCCAAGTCAGTTGATAAATTCTGTAAAAATTATTATTTTATCTATTTTAAGTTTAATCTTTAACAAACTGTTAGAATTAGGAACTGTTCCAGAAGCCTGGAAACTGTCCTGTGAAACTTCAGTTCATAAAGATGGCTCAAAGGATCAGAAGGGTAATTTTTGACCTATCAGTTTAGCTTTCTTATTGGGAAAACGTTTCAAGAGATGTCTATTAGATCTTATTGAAAAATCTGAAGGAAACATAGAACTCATTGATGCCACCATAACCCTTCTTCTCCTATTCTCACATAATACCTTTATGACCTCAAAACAACATTCATCAGCTTGCAGCCATAAAAATGTACATTTTCTGCTCTTTGCCTATCTGATGATTGAGACTCTATTTTTTATTTTGTTTTATATATTTTTCATACTTTTATTTTTATTTTTAATTTTTTTTCCTATATTTCCATTACCAGCCTCTTTTTATCACTTTCAATATTGTATTTGTGACTATATTAGTGTATTTCAATGTCATTATTACAATGAAACACCTTTTCATATCTTGTAAATATATGCACCTGTTCTAACAATCATATGTACCTTTTATGTAAGATTATGTTTGTTTTTTTTTGCTTTTGTAATATACAGTGTTTGTGGAGCTTTTCTCCTCGGGCCTCCACTGAAAATGGGTCACTTGACCCAGTGGACTTTCCCGGTAAACAAATGTCAATAAATACATAAATAAATAAATAATCAGTATGGTTTCATAATGAGGTGATCTACTCTTAGTAACTTAATTAGCTTTTATGAACAGATAAACATGGCCTTGGATCAGGGCTAATATCCTGGATTTATTTTTTCAGGATCTTGTGAAAGCTATTGACAGCTTACCTCACAAAGGTTATATTAAATGTTTACAGGAAAATAAAGTTGATAGATATTTCATAAGGAGGAGTGGTAAATGGTTACATGGAAGATAACAATGTGTAAGAATGCAATGTTCTTATTCTGATTGCTCATAGGTTAAAGCTGGAATACCACAGGGGTTTTGTCTTGGGACCACTCTTGTTTAATATGGTCTTTGCTACATTACCTAGGAATGATAAATTCTGGGTTTAAACTATGCTGATGATTGCAAGACTGTTTTTTTTTTTTTATTCAGAATTCCTTTGACATAAATGAGTTAAATAATTATTTACAGTCTCTTAGTTGTTGGGCATTGGAAGCAGGTTTAACATTTAGGCTAAACAAGTGCAAAATAATGTATTTTTCAAATAGATGCCCAAGGCTTCCTGTATATTTGTTATCAACCCCATTAAGTGGGTAGAGGAATATAAAGATTTGGGTATACATTTTACATCTATGTTGTACTTTAATGCACATGTAGATCAAATTTCTTGAAAGGCAACTAAGGATATGGGATACATATAAAGTGTATTATCTACTAAGGATGAGCATGCATTGAATTTGATATTTCCAACTTATATAAGAGCAGTTATGGAGTACAATAACACTTTTTATATTTATACTCTGGGGCAATTGAAAAAAGTTGAAGGAGTCCAAAGGAGATTTATTATTTATTTATTTTATTTATTGCATTTGTTTACCGGGAAAGTTCACTGGGCCTAAAAGAGCCCATTTTCAGTGGAGGCACAAGGAGAAAAGCTCCAGCAGGAACACAGATACAGAAAACATTAAACATTAATTGGTACAAAAGTAGATACAGTGTTACACATAGTGATTACAGTAATATATACAGAATATATGTATAAAAGCAGGAATTTTGTTGGTTACCAGATGAATTCAAAGCGGTATAAACAGAGATATATTACTCGGTATTATTGTCCCAGTATCAACAAGTGATGAAAAATAATAATTATGGAGAAAATATTATCAGTCAGCAGTAGCAAAAAGCATAGGAGTTTAGTTATCATATAAAGAGAAGGAAGAGGTTAGGTTATAGAGCAGGTACATAGCCAGGAGGAGTCGAGATGATTTTTCAGTATTTGTTTGAAGGTGGTGGTGCTTCTTGTGTTTCTTATAGATGGTGGAAGTGAGTTCCATAGTTTGTTGACAGTGAAAAAGTAGAGGAGTTGACCAGCAGGTCAGGTGAGCTTTTTTACTTTTAGAAGTAGATGTTTTTCATATCTTACTTGTCTACTGGGTTGGTATTGGGCAAGTAATGTCGAGAGAACAGTACAGTTTGTGGGTCTGTAGATTATTTTGTGTGCTGTAGTTAGTTGGCTGAATGAGAAATGGTGGGCGAGTTCCAGCCAGCCTATTTGTTTCAGTAAGTTACAGTGGTGGGATGAGAATTTGGCCTTGGTGGCAAATTTGGCGATTCTGTTGTAACACATTTCAAGTCTGGATTTTTCAGAATTTTGCATATTAGTGAGGAGAGGAGCACCATAAAGGAGAGAGGGTAATAAAAAGGTGGTTGCAAGGGTTTGTCTAGTAGAGAGGCTAATAAAGTGTTGGTGCCTGTAGAGCATGCAGAGCTTTTGGTGTGTTTGCTTTGATGATATTGTATATGTGTAAGTCAGAGTTAAGGTTTTCATCTATAATAATGCCTTGTAGTTTAGTGTTTGGGACAACTTCTATAGTGGCATTGTCTTGGGCTTGAATAGTGAAGAGTTTTTTATGTAGGGGAGTGGTTTCTTAAGGGCAAAAAGTGCAGCTTTAGTTTTTTTCAGATTTAGGACAAGATTATTGTTAAGCAACCAAGCTTCAGTAGAGGTGAGAGCATGATGGGGGATTTGCTGGAGTTCAGAGCTGGAATTTTCAGTGCATATTATTATAGAGTCATCAGCATACTGGATTACTGAGCATTGTGGTACAGTGGAGTGAAAGTTGTTAATAAAGATGCTAAATAAGAATGGACCAAGTATGGCGCTTTGGGGTACCCATGTGGAAGTACTGAAGAAGGGGGAGTAAGACTGTTTCCATTTGGTGGATTGATGACTATTGGAGAGATAAATACCGAACCATTGTAGAGTAGGTGGGGAAATGTGGAGGGTGGATAGTTTGGAGAGGAGGATGGTGTGGGAAATGGCATCAAAAGCTTTGGAGAGGTCTAGGAAAAGAGAAGCGGTTATTTTGCCAGAATCCTGTGCCTGGTTAATTGTATCAAGGAAGCAGAGGAGGGCAGTAGTGGTGATGTGTCCTGGTCTGAAACCATGCTTAGTGGGTGATAGAATTTGGTTTTCAAGCAGATGGTTAAGGAGTGGGACATGGATGCATTTTTCCAGTATTTTAGAGAGGGGTGAAAGAATTGCTATGGTCCAAAAGTTTGAGGTGTCTGTGTTGGTGCCACCTTTGTGTAAGGGAAGAATTTATGCTTTTTTCCAGATGTCGGGGACTAGGGATTCTTTAATCGATCTGTTAATGAGTATGTCAATGGGATAAGCTATAGAGTTTGCAGCTAGCTGCAGGAAGTGTGGGGGTAGATTGTCATGGGCCAGAGTACAGGGTTTTAGCTTAAGTAAATGCTTTTTATTGTGGTGGTGGGTATGGGGAGAATTTTAGGTTGGAGTTGAGGAGAGGGTTGTTTTCTGGGATAATTTGGTCATCAGATGCCTTAGTGGTGGCGGTGCTAACTGTGGAAAAGGTGGTGGTTAGGTTAGCTATGGTGTCAATGAAGTAGGAATTGAAGAGGATGGCAAGTTCAGTTGGGGTTTTCTCTGGGTCAGGGGATGCATTGCTTTGAGAGCCTGGGTGTAATAGCTGATTAATGGAGGACTAGAAGTTTTGGGAATTATCTTTATGTTGACTTTGTAGGTGGAGGTAGTGGGCTTTTTATCTCTGGTTATTAGTCATTTTGCCTGGTTATGGAATTTGTTTTATTGTAGTATAGTTGAGGGGGGCTTTGTTTTTCTGCCACGATCTCCAGATTTTGTCACAAATTTATTTTTGGTGGATGTGTGTCCCAACATGGACAAGAGCTGAAAAACAATCCGTTTAATATGATTAATAAGCTTAAGACATCAGTATCTAACAAAATACTAAGTAGCTCTGGAATGCTTTAAATAAGTATCACTGTAAGCATGCAAACAGGGTTGTTGGGCAGTTATAGAGAGAGTTGTGTTTAGTATAGAGAGGATGCTGAAAGTAAAAGCAAAACTTTATAGGTTTATAGGTTCAAAGGTAGGTACTAGGCTATCAGCCCTGGGGCCTATATAAGCCCAGCCAAAAAGGTACCCTGGCTTTTGCTACCCAAGAAAATGATTTTCTTGTGCCACTGTCGAGCAGAACCACAGAGGTGATCCCAGGGGTGAATTTCCTATTTCCCATCCAATCATCAAGAATTTTCTTGAAGAGTGCTAATGAGGAGATTTGTTTGATATAGATAGGTAGTTTATTCCAGGGTATGGGAAGTCTCTGGGACAGGAATCTATCTCTCGGCATGTTCTGTTTACTGTGGTGACAAGGTTTAGGTCCCTAGAGCATGTAGCTTGGAGGGATTGGGATTTCTTTAATTGGAGCTTGTCCAACAGCTCTGGGTTTGACATAGCTTTGTATGTTAGGCAGAGATCACCTCTGAGTAGGCGATATGCGACGGAGTAAAGCTAGAGTTTTTTGAGACAGTCTGCTTAGGGCATCTGTTTGAGGCCAGTAATCCTCTTTGTGAGGTATTTCTGTGGCCTTTCCAGTTGTTGTAGATGTCTTGTGAGGTACATACCAAAAGGGGCATTGTACTCTATAATGGGTCTAATGAGTGATGAGTAGAGGGGAACAATGGTCTCTTTTTTTCTGGATGAGAAACGTTTTGTGATGAGGTGTGCCATGTAGAAGGATTTCCTGACTACCCTGGCAATGTGATTATCAAAGGAGAGACTACTGTCCACCTGTGTCCCACGGTCTCTTATCACACTTTCGGTGTTAAGTATACTACCAGCTATGTTGTAGTTCATGGATACAGAGTTTTTACCAAAGGGGATGACAATGCACTTTTTGGCATTGAGCTTCAGGCCATGGCTTTGACACAAGGCATCTGTCTCAGTGAGGCCCTTTTGTAGGATGTCCACATCATTAGGAGTTTCGATTATGGCTCCTAGTTTGCAGTCACCTGTGAACTTCATTAGCCAAAGACCTTCTGTGTTAGTCTGTACTTCAGAGAAGTAGATACCAAACAGGAGAGGACCCAGGACTGAACCCTGTGGTACTCCACTTGTCACTGGTCTGAAGTTGGATTTGGAGTCTGCTACTTTCACAATGTGGGTTCTGTCAGTGAGCCAGTTGGCAACCCATCTTGTGACATAAAGATTTATACCTAGTTTAGTGAGTTTATCTATAATTCCAGACTGGGGGATGGTTTCGAAAGCCTTGGCAAGATCTAGATAGCCTGTGTGAACCACCTTACCCTTGTCTACAGCTTTGGTGACTGCTTCAAAGAAGTCAATCAGGTTTAGAAGACATGATCTGCCTTTTACAAACCCAAACTGGGTGGGGTCCAGAGTTTGTAGATTACCAATGTCTTTGTTTATAAGTTCCATGATGATACGTTCCATGGCCTTGCAGACCAGGCTTGTCAGGCTAATGGGGCGGTATTTCCCAGGGTCTGTGGTGGCCCCCCCTTTTGGAGTGGGATAACTGTTGCTGTGCGCCATTTAGCAGGCACAAAGCCTGAGGTGAGGCTATAATTGAACATGGTACTTAGGTGAGGTGCCAGTTTGTTCTGTAGTTCATGTAGAACGCAGCCTGGAATGTTGTCTGGTTCCATGGATGCTCTGTTCCTGGCTTTGGAGAGTGTGTTTTTTTCCTGTGCAGCCATGATTACAGGAACTTTGCATTCTTCCAGAATAGAGATGGGCTCTTTAGGGGGTGAGAGGGGGGTAAAGTTAGCACTGAACCTATCTTCCAGGATGTTGGCAATATAAGTTGGGTCTGTATACTTAGTGCCCATGTGCTGTAACTCAGAGCAGATCTGAGTGTTGCCATTGAGATTCTTGACATAGCTATAGAATGCTTTGTAGTTGTCTTCAGAATCAGTGGCGATTTTGTTTTCGTAACTAGCTTTGGAGGATTTTATCAGGGATCGCAGCTTCTTACTGAGGCTGACCAGGAAGCTCCTCCACTCATGGGATTTTACTCTTTTTTGCAACAGTTTCTTCCTTCTGTTGTACAGTTTGTTTATGGCAGGGGATCACCAGATTAGCTTCCTTTTTTGGAGGATAGTGTCTTGGTTCTGTTTGGGATAGCACAATCCATGCACTCATGTAAGTGCTTATAAAGTGCAATTGTGTAGGATTCAGTAGTTGTAACTGTATTGTACATCTGCATGGGTGTCATGAAGTTCACAACTTTCGTCTTAAGAAGCATGAAGTTGGCTTTGGAGAAATTTTTTTACTATGGTTTCCTTAATGGGGGGTGGAGGCAGGATGTGGATATCTAGGGTAATTAGCTTATGGTCAGATCAGACCAATGAGGTATTGACTTCAGGTGTGGAACACTGGTCACTCATGTTGGTAATGACTAGATCTAGGATACTGTAGCCCCTGGTGGGGGTGTGGATAAGTTGATCCAGGGCACTGGAGTTTATGAATTCCAGAAAGCGTTGAGCAAAGGAGTTGGTACATGAGCAGATTTCCCAGTTAATGGTGGGGTAGTTGAAATCGCCCATTATTAGGGTGTTTGGTTGAACCCTAATATTTTCCAGTACATCAAGAAAAGAGGAGTGGGAATCCTGGGGCATGGTGGGTGATCTGTAGCAAGCTACAATTTGGATTGCAGTTTTGCCCAGAGTTAGTTGCACTTGGATAACCTCAGCTGCATTATGCTGAGCAACTAGTCTGGAGATGTGGATATCCTTAATGAATATGGACACACCTCCACCTTTGGTGTTCCGGTCCAGGTTACATGGCCGAAAAGTGTGGTATGAGTTATAGCCTGGTAGTGCAGTGGTGCTCTCTGGAGCCTTGAACCATGTCTCAGTCACTGCACAGATATCGATGTTCTCCATTTTAAGGAGTGCCTCAAGGGAGTGCATTTTGAGATTTAGACTTTTAGCATTGAGTAGCATCACCCTCAGTTTTTGCTTGCCTGTTCCTGTTACGGTAGTGAATTTGTCATTTGAACCTTGCCTAAACAAGGCACTATAGGGGCGGCAAGAACCTTAGCCAGTATCCGGAATCCCAGGGGTGACAGGTGCAGGCCATCTCTGGCAAAGCATCGTGGTCTGTCGACCATGTTATCCCAGGCAGACAGATACTGGATCCCTTTAGAATGGCACCAGAAGCTTAGCCAATTGTTGAAGTCAATCATTTTGTCCTTGTACTGCGGCATCATTCTGGGTGATGGCAGAATGCTACTCAGGGCTAGGGTCATACCTGCCTGGGCTACAAAATCAGAGAGCTCTTCCATGTCTCTTTTCATGTAGTCCAGGGAGATACATCTCAGGTCATTCACACCAACATGGACAATGACAGAGTCATATTTGTACTTGTTGTAGAGTGACCTGAGTGATGGGTTATGTGGCGGATCCTGGCACCCGACAGGCAGCTGACAGTAACTTTCTCCTTGTTTAGCCTGGTGAGTGGGACATCAGTGTGCCTGACTATAGAGTCAACTATGACTAGTGTGTTGGGTACGTTGTTTTGCCTTATTGGCTGTGGTTGAGTGGCACACTGAGTCTGCGGGCTATGTGTCATTTGGGTTGTGTTGGGGGGTGGAGGTTGCTTGCATTCCTGCTTTGGAGGTCTCTGTTGCTTGAGCAGATTATTATTGAGAGCCTCCGTGAATGTTTTTGTGTTTCTATGTGTGGATTTTGGTGGTGTAGATTTAGTGAGACTATGTGATGAGTGTGGTGTGGTGCTAGTGTTTACCTTCTCCTCTTGACTGTCAAGTTCAGTCTTGATTGAAGAGAGCTTTATCTCCAGTTTGGCTAGATAAGTGCATCTCTCACAGGTTGTAGTGTTGGGTGGTAGGAGGAGAGGGTTGTCTGTATATATGAGGCAATTTCTACATTGCCCCAAGATGCCCAGATTCATCAGATAGACATGAGAGAACACTGTGAGCTGACCCTTGGATATGCCTGAATAAAAAACTATTTTCCTCTAGGTAAGTGAGGAAAATGAGTACGAGAGCTGTTTTTCTCTAAGCAAGTGAGGAAAGTAAGTACCAAAACTGTTTTCCTCTAGGTAATGAGGAAGGTTGAGTGCTGTAGTAATTAGTAGGTTATTTAGTGCTTACAAGTTTTGAACAAGTGCTGAACACGAATAAGCAAATTCAAGTGCTAAAGCTAAAAATCTGTATCTGGACTAAACTAATTACAGGAAAGGGGGGAAACAAGTGTAAATGTGGGCTTTTGAATCAGAATGTTGAGAGAGATGGAAAAAAAACTCGTTTAAACAGTGAATGTTTGGGACTGGAAGACTGTGTGTGTGTCTGTGTGTGTGTGTGTGTGTGTGTGTGTGTGTGTGTGTGTGTGTGTGTGTGTGTGTGTGTGTGTGTGTGTGCGTGCGTGCGTGCGTGCGTGTGTGTGTGTGTGTGTGTGTGTGTGTGTGTGAGTGTGTGTGCATGCGTGTGTGTTTGCATGTGCATGTGCGTGCATGCACATGGTTTGTGTGTGTGTGTGTGTGTGTGTGTGTGTGTGTATGTGTGTGTGTGTGTGTGTGGGGGGGGGTCTGTAAACTTAATTCAGGGTATTATGGCACCATCTAGTGGCAATTAGCTGAAATAATAGGGAGGAGAGAAGTCTTCTTTCATTGTGCACACCCCTTTTAACACTAAGCCTTAGAACTTTACAAAAACTAAGTTGTAATTCACCTATTGCAACAGAAAAGCAGTAGGATGTCAGGTTCTTGCTTCCCGAAGGTTTTATTTAGTCAAAAGATAGCCAGCTTCAGTGGACAAAATGCACATCGTCTTTTTTTTTTTTGCAAAAAAAAATCAAAAACAGAAAAAGAATAGAGAAATATAGATTTATGGATTATGGCCTTTTGTGTTCTTTTAAGTGCACCACTTCCTCAGAATAAATAAATTTATTGCGGACATGAAATAAAACTAAAAAACTGATACAACTGGTAAAACTAGTACAAGCTTTAAAATGATTAAGCGCTTTCACTCACTGTGTGAGCTTCTTCAGAACACTGTTATCCATGGTTAATACCATTAAATATTCAAACCTGGTGCCAAAAAATCAACTATGACATTTACTTAAAGGAACAATTCCTGTCAAGTAGTATTCCATAATAAAATTCCAATATGGATCGTTAAACCTATTCTTTTCTCTTTAAAACCATCCTTTTAAATAACAATTTTGTGTAAATATAAAAAGTTATATTTTTACATAAAAAGAATATTTTTACATAAAAAGATTGCGCTTAAAAGACGTTGTATTATGGTGTTAGTAAATATAACACTGACACTGGTCTGCTACACTTGTTACTGAACTAAAATGAAACACTAGTGTTAAATAGTACTATACAAGAATATTATAAAAAAAATACTGCCAATTAAATTATGCAACATTCAATTGAATATAAAATGTGATATATAAGATGTTTTAAACATACAGAATAATATATCTCAGTCCTTCATGGAATTAAGTAAGTTGTATAAGATACAATGTTTAGGTATGAATTCATGGTTAAACACATATATTAAATATCATGTGCCTATCATATCTATCTGATTTCCATCTCCAAAATAGGTTTACAAGAAATAACATCATTCAAACCCGGTGGGTTTGTTACATCTAAGTACAATTGCCACCATAATTCCTTAAAATTCAACAATTTCTTGGAATCCCCTCCTTTCAGGTTGCTGTATATGACATCTAGTATAACAAATTTAAATTTGTGGTTAATCCCCATGTTTTTTACGTGTCTGGAAAGTGCGTTGGTGGAATCTTTTTTGGTAATACTGTAAGTGTGGTCATATATACGTCTTCGAAAGTTTCTCTCAGTTTTACCAACATAATAACTTGTACATGCCATACACTTTGCAATATATATTACCATCTTGGTATTACAATTCCCCTTTTTTAGTTTAACCACTTGTTTATAATTATTATAAATGCAAATTTTATTCCCCTCTAGGATGTATTTACATTGATTACACACCCCACACTTTTTAGTACCAAGATGACCTTCCTATCTCTATTATTCATATTTTTCATATTGTTCATACCATCTCTGGGGTTTTGTTGCAAAATTTTCTAAATATTGTCCCCCATTTTATACACTATACCAGGTCTACTACCTATAATGTCTTTTACATTGACATCAGAATAAAACAAGCACCAAAATTTGTTCACAATATCTATTATTTTATCAGAAATGGGACTATAACATAAAATTAATGCCCGTTGGAACCTGGTAGACTCATTTAAGTTATTAGAATTTGAACTATTATTATTAATTACTCCAGAGCCAAACAAAGGTTTATATTTCTTACCCCACTCTTTGATCACATATTTCCCTACATCATCCAGCATTTTGGTAGGGTATCCCCTGTCCTTAAATAACCCAGTTATATAATCAATTTCATCCTTCATTGTCCTATAATCGGATGTCATCCGTGAGGCACGAATACATTGTCCCTTGAATATGTTCTGCTTTAATATAATAGGATGACAACTGTCATAGGCTAAATAGTCGTTGGAGAATGTATTTTTTCTGTAAATTTTAGATTTTAGTTCACCATTATCTTTGTATATGTAGGTGTCAAGGTATGCTATACCTTCAAAGCTCTTGGAGTAAGTAAACTTTAAATAGTCACTACTGCTGTTCAAAAATTCGATAAATTTGTCCAATTCCTCTTTAGTACCACCCAATATTAAATGTATGTCATCCAAAAATCTTGAATAATGGAGAATATTCTTATACCATAGACTGGGAAAAAGAATAGTTTCTTCCCAGTCAAGCATTACCATGTTGGCAAATATGGGGGCACATGCAGCCCCCTTTGCAACACCTTTGGTCTGTCTAAAATATTCTCCTACAAAATAAATGAAATTGTTATCCAAAACCATTGACATACATTCAGTAATGAGGCAAATCTCATCCCATTCTAATTCCGAATGTTTAAAAACAATATTAGCAAATGCATCCAATCCTGCTTGTTTGGGGATGCAAGAGAACAAATCAATTATGTCAATAGTGACAAAACAATTTTCTTCCTTCAAAAAAGTGATGGGGTATTTGCTCAGAAATTCCCACAAATCTTTAACCATGTGTGGTATTTTCATATAAACATGTTTTAACGTGATGTCAATATATTTACCTATGGGGTAAGTTTTAGATCGATTACCTGACACTATCGGTCTAAATGGGGGGTTCATAGTATCTTTATGTATCTTAGGTATTCCTATCAGGGTAGCCATTATAGGATATTTCACTCTCAAATAATTGTATATTTCTCCTGATATCCTTCCATCTATTAGGAATTCTTCTAGATATGAGTCAATTCTCTGGTTTGCAATATTCACTTCATTAATAGAAATTGTTTCGTAATTCCCTGATCTATATAGTATATCATACATTTTCATGATGTATTGTATCTTGTCATATATGACTACCCCTCCCTCCTTGTCAGGTTTCATAACTCGAATTTGAGTATTCATTCTTAGTGCATCTAATGTTTCGTTCTTATGTTTAGTTAAATTGTTTGGTAAAATAGTTTTTTTATATTCATTATGCATATTATAAATTTCCTTAGTTACCACCTTCTCAAATATTTCTACTCTGGGATAATATGGTGGATTAAATGTACTTTTAGTTTTTAAATTCGGTTTCTTAATCTCCTTATTGCTCTCCTCTTTATTCTCTGGTTTGAATGTGCTGGACTTATTATTGAAAAATATGGCTAAATTGATTTTCCTTACGTACTTTTTTATCTCACATAAGCAGTCAACTAAATTAAAACGTGGGTTAGGGATATATTTCATACCCTTAGCTAGTAAATCAAAATGACTGTTGTTTATGTCTATGTTAGAGAAATTATATATTGTAAAATTATCACATGTATAAGTATTGTCCTTTACTAGAATTTCTTTTGTCTTAATATTAGAAACTTTGGATTTCTTTAACATGGTTTCTGGTTCTACACCCATTGTCTGTTGTTGTTCCTTCCATATTTTGACTGTTGTTTCCGGTTTGAATTCCAATAGGGTCGAGTGTATTTCTCCTGTTGCCCGTGAAAATGGGATTCATAATTATCTGAAGGAGTACTGTTGTGAACATCCCTCCCTTCATATGTCTTATACATCTGTCCCTGTTCAAATTTCTTTTTATGTTTTATCCAAATGTATGCTTCACCATTTTTATATTGTTGTACATCTCTAATCATTTTTTTCTCTCCCCAATGTTGGTTATCCATTTTTCTGCTATGGTGAATTGTTTGGTGTATAAGTTTTCCCATTCTGTAAATAATAAATCACTAGTAATTTGAGTATTTAAAGTTTCTACTTCTTGAATCAATTTAATTAATTTCTCATCATTATATTTGATGAGAATATTCATGTATTTTAATCCACAATCATCAAAAAAATTGTTAAATTCTATAATACTATTTTCATCTAATGTAATTCCCATAGGCATTTTAAAAAAATCTTAATCCTTGGGGGACTATTTTCATTTCAACACATTTATGTAAATAAGAGTAAATAAGCAAACAAGTGGTTAAACTAAAAAAGAGGAATTGTAATACCAAGATGGTAATATATATTGGAAAGTGTATGGCATGCACAAGTTATTATGTTGGTAAAACTGAGAGAAACTTTCGAAGACGTATATATGACCACACTTACAGTATTATCAAAAAAGATTCCACCAACGCACTTTCCAGACACGTAAAAAACATGGGGATTAACCATGAATTTAAATTTGCTATATTAGATGTCATATACAGCAACCCGAAAGGAGGGGATTCCAAGAAATTGTTGAATTTTAAGGAATTATGGTGGCAATTGTACTTAGATGTAACAAACCCACCGGGTTTGAACAAAGTTATTTCTTGTAAACCTATTTTGGAGATGGAAATCAGATAGATATGATAGGCACATGATATTTAATATATGTGTTTAACCATGAATTCATACCTAAACATTGTATCTTATACAACTTACTTAATTCCATGAAGGACTGAGATATATTATTCTCTATGTTTAAAACATCTTATATATCATATTTTATATTCAATTGAATGTTGCATAATTTAATTGGCAGTATTGTTTTATAATATTCTTGTATAGTACTATTTAACACTAGTGTTTCATTTTAGTTCAGTAACAAGTGTAGCAGACCACTGTCAGTGTTATATTTACTAACACCATAATACAACATCTTTTAAGCACAATCTTTTTATGTAAAAATATTCTTTTTATGTAAAAATATAACTTTTTATATTTACACACAATTGTTATTTAAAAGGATGATTTTAAAGAGAAAAGAATAGGTTTAACAATCCATATTGGAATTTTATTCTGGAATACTCCTTGACAGGAATTGTTCCTTTAAGTAAACGTCATAGTTGATTTTTTGGCACCAGGTTTGAATATTTAATGGTATTAACCATGGATAACAATGTTCTGAAGAAGCTCACACAGTGAGTGAAATCGCTTACCATTTTAAAGCTTGCACTAGTTTTACCAGTTGTATCAGTTTTTTAGTTTTGTTTCGTGTCCGCAATAAATTTATTTATTCTGAGGAAGTGGTGCACTTATTGGTTTCATCCTGACTACATATTCGTTGTTGGTTGGAGAGGTTGCTTCAGATTATTTTGTGTACTTTGTTAAATGTGTGTAGTCTCTTCTATATTTATATACTTGGAAAGTTGTTATTAGCATATAATATCTTTTGCGACCATATATTGCAAATTACATATAGCATCAGGGTCAAGAGATCTATCACAATATACAAACATAAGAATATTGTCATAACATCTCTGTATGCCTTCCTTATCAGATCCATTATTGATTACAATGTCCCCTTTGGCCTGTGCCATGCCAAGCACATGCAGCAGCTGGAGGGACCACAGAGGTTCCTGACTAGGAAAATCTAGGGTCTCAAACACCTATCCTATACAGATAGGCTAAAAGCCCTGGCCCTGTACTTAGTCTCATACAGACTGCTCAGAGGTAATCTGCGTATGGCATACAAGGTCATCTCAGACCCAGACTTGATGGAGTTGCTGCATATCCATAAGACAAACTCCACTCAGTCAACCCACATGCAATGCCTCAACCTAGTCTGTGACATTAATAAAACTTGTTGGCAGGATAGATTTGTGTCCCAAAGACTCCCCCATCTATGGAATAGACTCCCTCTCCATGTCAAGCAGAGTACCTCTCTAGCCCTCTTTAAGAAGAACCTGGATGGCTAGATGGAAACAAAATATACCCCTGGGATTCTACCTGTGTCACTGCTGGAGAGGGGCAACAAGTTCTGCTGGACAGGGGAAACAGGCTCGGACTTTGTGAAAACATGAGCAAAATTCTTGTCTAGGCTTATAAGGGCATCTGGGCCAATAGCCTAGTATCATCCTATGAACCTATGTACTAGAAAAGGGAAATCTCAAAATCAGAGAGCAGTTTATTGCTGTTACAATTACAAGACTTTGGAAAAATCTCCCTACAAACTAATGTAATTTAACTAGTTTTGGTAGTTTAAAAAAAAAACTGGATATCTGGGTGGGTAAAGGTTTATATGTCATGTATTGTGAAATCAGTGTTCTTTGATGGCCAAATGGTCTAAACTCTGTATCTGAATATATAAACATATGAGCATTTGTAGGAAAACGTGTATAGGTTCCTAAGTAGAGGGGGCACTTCACATTATTGAATTCACAGATGACATTGCAAAGGTACTGTATGCCATTCTTTTTCATCATTACCAAAGAAGTGTTCTCACAACAGTAAAGCTTTGACCTGTGTAGCTGATATTATACATATATGTTAACATGTATGTATGTATGTATGCATGTGAATGAGCTTGTCCTGCAGTTATACACATGACATGATTATGCATATGTTACACATATCTTTGCAGTTATTATGAAGTGATAAACAACATGTTAAACATGGACATTACAATTGCAGCAGTGCACATATGGTTTATTTGTACAACACCACTGCACTGCATTAAATAGTGGTACCAGTATTGTATTGCATATGCCACATAAGTTGGACTTGTTTGATATTTTATTTTATAGAGAAATCCAGATGTGAAAGTCCACCTGTCCAAACATTGAGATTATGATGATAGGCCCCATCACTGTAAGAGGAGAGAATAGGAAGTACCAGCTGCCACAGAGGAATCTTCACCATCCACACCACATGCTATTATTCAGGCTGCACAACATCCAGAAGTCATGGACATGGATGACACCTTCATGAACCTGACATGATTTCTCATTGGTACAGCCTTCTGACAACAGATGTAGGGAATGATACATCATATTTCTGGTGATATGATCAGCACCATGTAATAACTCTTTCAGGGAGGTAGTGTCTGAAGTCCTTTGTGAGCTTTGGCCCCATGAAGAAGATCCTGCTGGAATATAAGTATGATCTAGGTGGTTCTTCAGTGTTTCATCAGAACATATATCTGTGCATTTCTGTCACGTGACAGTCTTGTTTTCACAGTAATACTACATTTACAGCACCAGTATAGCCTTGCCCTCTGATGTGCTAGCTTAAATGCCATTTGCTTCTCTTTGCATACCTTGCATCCAAAGAGACACCTATAAGAGTATTACTCCTTTTACTCCATAAGCTGAATGCTATTTATGTGCAGTGTTTGTTAGCAGCATTAATTCTGGTGTGAGATACTATATGACATGTTTACAGAGCTGCAGCAGTGGCTTTCATTGTCTTGTACAGTGGTACTTTGTTAGCATGTATACATGTCTGTTTGTCACTTACGTGTATGGATGGGTATCATGGTCATTGATGGCATTGTCACAACATGTCCACAAGGGCAAACTGCATGTCTGAAGATCTCATCTATAGCACGGCAGTATGAATGCTGGCCATACAATTCCACTAATGTCTGGATGTGGTCCACTTCTGCAGTGCTTCTCACTCTCTACTGAAATGAGGACCAAAGAGTTTATTACAATTGCAACAGGTGACTTGCTACAGTCTAAATACTGCATACAGAGCACTAAATCACTGCAGCCCTGACCACAAATGCAGTATTGGCATTCATTTCTGAATGCCAGTATTGCACTCCAATAAATGCAAAGTGTTGAGGTTCTTCAGTCCTCAGCATTCAGATACTGTACTACCAGCCAATGGGCATCTGATTATCACACCCTCTGACACCTCATACCATTGGATGCAGCCACCCTTCAATTTGCCCTAGCTATACTTCTGTTAGTATGCAATGGAGAGAAGAGGCATAAATAAGAATGCTGATGCAGTGAAACTGTTAAATGTGGAATATTTATTTTAGGACAAGCAAGGTAACGATGATAAACAAACTGCAGAATGAGTACAAATAATATACATATATATATATATATACATATATATATATATATATATATATATATATATATATATATATATATATATATATATGTATGGGTCTACTTTACATGGTCGACAAGCCATTTGATCGACTTTCATTTGGTCGACAATTCATTTGGTCGACAAGCAGTTTTATGTGGGGGGCTGTGCCCCCCACACCCCCCCTAACTATATATATCCCAGGGTCACACAACATTGGGGAGGGGGGCAAGTCTGCCTGTCAACCAAATGAATTGTCGACCAAATGAAAGTCGATCAAATGGCTTGTCGACCATCTCAGGTAGACCCATATATATGTATATATATGTATATTTTTTTTTTTTTTTTTTTTTTTTATAAAATCACTGAAACAAATAGTGGTGGCGATTGACAGAAGTATAATCAAACAGTGCAACTCTCCTGCTCAGATATCCAGAAAGGTGCTGTTCAGCAATAATGTAATTCACAGACATGCATGCATTGCAAGATTTTACTCATATTATCAGCTAGTCTCCTTGAGAATGAATTGGCCTTCCAAACATTTTAAGCAACAGTGTGAAGGGACCTTCAAAGAAGCACACAGACACGCACAGCCACACACACACACACACACACACACACACACACACACACACACACACACACTAGCTATTCACTTCCTCTCATGCACAAACATACCGCACTCTTATGGATACACACATATTTGCACACAAACATTTTTTTGAAGTAAAATACATTTTTGTAAAAGAATTATAAAAGTTGCCTCAGTAACATTATATATGTGTGCATTATACACCAAAGTACTGCTTCCAATAACTCTTACAAACATAATAGTAGCTTGGCCAGTGAAGCGGTCTCCTCAGACTATAATATAAATTGCTATGTTGCAAAGATTAATATAAACAATGCCATTTACTGTATTAGCTTATTTAATCTTCATAAATTATTTTATACATTCACTTTAATATATCATAGTACTGTGTTAAGATATGTAGCTCAACAGTAATAAGACAATTCTCAATATATTATATTTATAATATTTTAACTTTGTGGAATAATGGTTTTGTGTAGTCAGCAACCATTTTCAAGTGTAATACTAAGCACTGTCAATAAGATTCAACAAAAAACGTTCTTTAGGCAAATGTTAATTATGCTTTTTCAGTTGCATGATATTAATCACTTTACTTTTTTAGTTCGATGAAAAAATGTGGAAGGGATGTCATAGAGATAAATTAGTATGGTATTGTATCCATTCTTGAAGTAATTGAATGATATAAAGAAAATAACAACGCATTAAATATTATTGTTCCTCAGTTGTTACTATGTTTATTCCGGATAGCGTCCTCATAGCAGACATAATTACCTCTACAGTAAAAATGTACATATTACACAGAGGTTACATTATACTAAAATGAAAATGGTCATTTGTGATTATTGTTGCGGAAATTAATTTCCATGGTTATGAGATTTCTATGTGTATACAATTCTCCTGCATCATTATTGCTAATAACATAGATGCAGGGATTGCTGAACTGTGTTTCTTAGTGATTATCATAGGCAGGAAGTTAAGAACAATGTGTACAGGCACACAGACACACAACACACAAACGCACACAGACAACATCCACATATATGCACACCACTGCACGTATGCACACAAGAATGCTTAATTAAAAGACTTAAAGTACTTGTAAGAAAACTGAGATTAATTTGATTCAAGATTGTTTAATTCTATCTTTTTTTAGCGTTTAAATAATATGGCTTCCCATCATACTTTTTAATAGAGAGTGAGGAAGTTTGCTTCATTTTAAAGGTGAAATGATTGATATGAGATTATTTTTAATTGGTAATATCCTCGTTTAAGCTGTTAGGTTCATACTAAACTTAAGTCTAAGGACACCATTTAGAAGCTCAGCCACATCAATTGTCACTAGTAGGAAACTGATGGTGTCCCGCCATTAAGTAGATTTCTGCATCTGTACATGTAAAAATGTACTACTTACCTACCTAGGTATCCAGAGTGGATTTAAAGCTTGTCAGGAAGGTACACTGCATGTTATGTAAGGTCAGCCTATTCCAGAGAAAGGAAATACATTGGATTAGAAACTGTTGACATGTTAGTATAGGTTCAGGAATCTAGAATAAACACTGTTACTATTCATGTGAAAGGGGATGAGAGTGTGCTGGGTCAATTATATCACTTAATATTAAACGAAGATCATCCACAAGAACTTGTACAGCTCTGAGTAGAAAGACAAGGCTTTCCATCTATCAAAGTAGTTTAGGGAACTCCAACCTGAAATCTGTTTGATAAGGAAACATTGAAGTTTTTCAAGCTGGTTTTATTATTTTGCAAAGTACATGGCAAAGAAGGCATTAAATTCAATAATTTGCCTAATAAGGAAGGAATAATGTTAGACTATAAATTCTTTGTACCATGAGGAACTGCCACTAAGGCTAAGTTCTGCAAAGCAGAATGATTTTTTAAACCTGACATAGGTGTTGTTGTTAAATGCTTAAATTTGTTATTAACACAGGTCAACAAGTATGCAATGACTGTGTTAGAGTTTAGTGGGAGATCATCTGCATGGTATGTGGTAATAATGACAGCTAGATTCATAAAAAATATAGATATAGATATAGCTGTAGATGTATAGATATATAGATATAGGATTCTCTAGATAAATATATGTGTGTATATATATATATATATATATATATATATATATATATATATATATATATATATATATATATATTTAAAATCTAAACCTTGAAAGCTCATAATCTTAAAATTCAAAATACTGAATCCAAAATCTTGAAAGTTCAAAATTCTGAAAACTCAAAATACTGAATTTCATAATATTAAAAAAAACAGAGTACACCAACACTTGCAAATAAGAAAACATATTACTCTTCTTCTTCAACTATTAGCAGGGGGGCAAGTCCCCCTGCAGCACCCATGTGGTGGGCTGTGCCCCCCAACACTCCCTGCTACTTAAATATATCAAGTCCAAGATCGCACTCCACAGACGAAAATGGCAAACATACCATTACGTGCTTCATGACTGCCTGTTGTAACCTTAGTCGTGTTCCGTTTTAATTTGCTATACAACAACACAACTCGTCTTAGTGTAGTAAATTGCAATCTCGGAGTTGATATATTTAAGTAGAAGGTGGTGTGGGGGTGGAGGGGGGGGCTTGCCCCCTGTTAATAGTAGGAGTAAACTAATATGCTTTTGTCTTTTATTTATTTCTCTGCGTACTTCTGGTGATGTATAGTAAGTGTTAATATCCTGTAGTTTTTTCAATATTATGAAATTCAGTATTTTGAGTTTTCAGTATTTTGAACTTTCATGATTTTGAACTTAGTATTTGAATGCATAGAGTCTTGGATAGTGATGTGTACAGCGAAGTGAGTTTAAATGAAGTTAACATAGCACATAGTTGTATCAGATCATATATTAATGACCTGTTCATCGAAGCCTTAATCGACATTAACACGTATAATTATATGTCGATGCCATACTCTAAATTACCTCTTTTATTTGGCATACCAAAGATCCACAAAAGCCTAATAGATCCACCAATGAGGGCCTTAGTGGAGGCTAGGCAATCAGTTATGTACCCTTGTGCAAAAGTAATTGACTCCATATTGAAAAGATATGTAGAATAGGAACCACAAATATGTAAAGACTCATGGTAATTTTTATCAAATATCAACAACTTACACTTTAGGGGTGATGGTAATTTTTTTATTGATGTGTGTGACTTATACACATCTATCCACATGACACAGGAATTGGGTGGGTACTTGAGATAATGACATTTAGAAAAGCACCAGAACCAGAAATCAGACTGATAGAAACTGCTGGAAATTGTTTTATCACACAATTTCATTATATTTGACAGTGATTATTACCTACAAAAATCAGGGGTAGCAATGGGCTCACCATGTGGGGCGAGTTTCACCAACATGATGATGGCCCATTGAGAACATAAGTACATTTTAGATAATACTTGTGTCAACTCATTATTTAATTTTTACACGTACTTCTTGGATGACATTTGTATGGTTATCAAAGGTGGCAGACATACAGCTACAAATTTGTTTAACTATTTTAATAGTACAACATATTTTCTTAAGTTTACTAGTATATTTCAGTAGACAACTATATCTTATCTTGACATTGAGTTAACCAAAGACTTACAAAAGCAGAAATATAAGGCCCGGATATACAGAAAGAGTACTTATTCAAACTCTTTCTTGTATTACTAGTTCACACCTCAACACCAAAAGAAATCAGTAGTGAAAGGACAACTAGTCTGGGCAGCAAGGATGGTGACTGAGGACATCCACTTCGAAGAGGAGTGTGAAATCCTTAGATCTATGTTTCTACACAGCAGGTACCCAAATCAATTATTGTCCCAATTGATTTTAGAAGTTTCTAATAAAAGGAAACATGGTATTTACAAACCAATTTTGGATGGAGAAAGCCCTAGTGGGACAGATACAGATAGTTTTTCAGAGTACCTTAGGAGTATCCAACTGGTAGGTAACACAGGTTTAATCAGAGGTGCTACACCATACACCCTAAGTCTTATAACAACATTCAGTTTAGACTCAGTGGAACTAAAAAGTATCATCAGGAAAAATTGGGACCTATTAGTAGCAGAACAAGACATTAGGAGTAAACTAGGTGGCTACCCAGTGGTGATTTTCAAAAAAGGTAGGAACCTAAAAAATATTATGGAATCAACAAGACCAACCCCCACTAGAAACCCAGGTATGCTGAGATGCGAAGCATGCAACCAGTGTAAACATGTTGAGACAAGATGTAGGTTCAAAGTGAGGGACGAGACCTATTGGCTACACCATAGGTTCAGCTGAAATTCTAAATCTATTGTCTACTTAGCATTATGTCAACTTTGCTCAGCAAAACCGACCGTAAGTTTAAAGAGAGGGGTTATGAGCACATTTACAACATAGGAAAGAAAAAACTTGACAATGCATTAGTCAAGCATCGTAGTGAATTTGCAGACCATAAACTGAAGTTTAAAGTTATTGACCAAGTCCAGACAGATACAATGGGTGGAACTGTCCCCTTATTACTTGAAAGAGCAGAACTGTTATGGCAACTAAAATTAAATGCCTGTCAGCACCCAGGTTTGAATGTGTTCTGCTCTATCACAAGTATTTTAAAATTGAAAGCTTTAATAAGATAGAATATGGAACATAATCCTATTTCTGTACCTATCTATATATATATATATATATATATATATATATATATATATATATATATATATATACATATATATATATATATATATTTTGGTGTGAATTGTAGCATCTTTAATGTAAAAAGAGCTCCAGAGTTTTACATTACATTTGGTACTTATGTATTATCGCAACCACATTCCAGTGTCACTACCTGATATTGTAATTGTAGCAGGCGATATCAGAATATGTATGCATCTTACTTAATTGTAATCCATTTCAAAAGCTCTTCTGTAAATACTTTTAGCCAAAGTTATTTCATTTCTGGCTTATAAACGTTTGCAGTGTTGTGATGTTGCTACAAACAGTTCTCACCTGCTTTGTTAAACAATTATACAGAAAGGCAAAAATAGCATGGGAAAACATTTTACACACTGTCGTTATAAACTTAGTTGGTGTAAAAAACAGTTTGCAGTCACATAAATGTCATGAAGGATAACAGAAGGATAACAGATTGGGATTTCACCAGCAAATTTAGGAACTGACAAGCTACTTCTCTGTACAGAAATGTAAATGTCTGTGTAATTGATGTCATGGATTTAAAAAGTTGTTGGTTGAAACAAGTAGCATGGACGAATGGGTAAAAGTTATTAGGGTGTTACCACATTCATGCTTACATCTTTCTCCACCCAACTACCCTAAGAAAAACAGGAAAAGTAAATATATTAATCATGTAGATAGGTAGAAAGAAGTAGTGGTTAGAAGGAGTGTTACATTCTCATCATTACAAACTTTTGACTACACTGACCAGCAGGACTACGGCTTGGAATGTGGTTGCGATAATACATTAAGTATCTTACATGCTACTATTTAGAAAAGATGTCAAGCACCTCTTAGGTCTCTCAAGTTTTAAGTTTTAGTATGTACTGTGTGTTTAAATTCAATGGTTTTATAATTAATTAATGGTTAATTATTATGCACTGTTGATTAATGCAGTCACATGTTGTATATTTAAACATTAGTAATACAAGTCTTTGAGGTGAGAAGGCAATGCTGGCAGGTTGCAACCCAGAATTGTTGGGTACCTGTGCTGCCTGTAGTGAAGATGCCACAGCCACTTGTAGAGGGATAGCAGACTGAGCTGCTGTGGATGGTCTGTCTGTCTGTACTGGTGATTGTGATGCAGCAGTAATAGATATGGCATTGAACTAACATATAAAAATAATAAAATATTACAAAGGATAGCGCAAAAGATGGGGAGAGACATAACAACAAAAATAGTATGAATGTTTCTTTAATGTTAATGTCACAGTTATTACAAATTCCAAATACATTGTTAGGATTATTTACCAACAGATATAAATACATTAGGGTATACATTAATATTATACTAATGCTATGATATCCTGATTACCTGCTGGTAAAATCAGTGTTATTGTCACATGTAAGTCATTTAAACCTAAATACATATCTACCCCATGTTTCTCTGAGGTATTACAGTCTCTCCTGATTCACATCTCAGTTTCCTTCAATATCTGTAGGGGTGACATACAAGGAAAGACAATGAATTGTGTATGTTCCCATGTATCAGGTAGATATACTTTTACAGTACTGTGGTGTGCATTGTTCCTATAATATCAAAACCAGGTTAAAGAGGATTATGGTGCTGTATGTCACCCCTACAGATATTGAATCCCAGGATGCAAAAAACTCCCTTACCAGCCTCAGTAAGAAGCTGAGATCCCTCATAAAATCCTCCAAAGCTAGTTATGAAAATAACATTTCCAAAGATTCCAAAGACAACCACAAGGCATTCTATAACTATGTCAAGAATCTAAATGGCAATGCTCAGATCTGCTCTGAGCTACAACAGAATGGCATTAAATATACAGATCCCAAGGATATTGCCAATATCCTGGCAGATCGATTCAGTGCCAACTTCACCCCCTCTCACCCCCTAAATGACCCATCTCAATACTAGAAGATTGCCAAATTCTGGTAATAACGGCCACACAGGTAAAAAACGCACTCTCCAAAGCTAAGAATGCAGCATCCATGGGACCAGATGACATCCTGAGCTGTGTACTACATAAACTACAAAATGAACTGGCACCTCAACTAAGTGTCATGTTTAATCATACCCTCACCTCAGGCTTCGTGCCCACTGAGTGGAGCACATCTACAGTTATCCCACTCGACAAGGGGGGATCCACCTTGGATCCTGGGAACTACTGCCCCATCAGTCTGATGAGCCTGATCTGCAAGGCCATGGAACGTATTACCACGGAACTTATAAACAAAGACATTGGCAACCTTAAAACACTGGACCCCACCCAGTTTGGATTTGTGAAGGTCCGATCTTGTCTTCTGAACCTTATTGACTTTTTTGAATCAGTCTCCAGAGCCATGGACGAGGATAAGGTAGTCCACACAGCCTATCTGGACCTCGCCAAGGTCTTTGACACCATCCCCCACTCAAGAATCATAGATAAACTTACTAAGCTGGGCATTAATCCCTACATCACTCAATGGGTTGCCAACTGGCTTACTGACAGAACCCACACTGTAGAAGTAGCTGACTCCAAATCCAGCTCCAGACAAGTGACAAGTGGAGTACCACAGGGTTCAGTCCTGGGACCTCTCTTGTTTGGCATCTACTTCTCTGAAGTACAGGCCAATACTAAGGGACTCTGGCTAACAAAGTTCGCAGATGACTGCAAACTGGGAGCCATTACTGAATACACAAATGATGTGGATACTCTACAAAAGGGCCTTACAGAAAAAGATGCTTGGTGCCAGAGCCATGGGCTCAAGCTCAATGCCAAGAAATGTATAGTTATCCTCTTTGGGAAAAAACATGTACCCGTGATTTATCACATAGGTGGCAGTACACTAAACACTGAAAGTGTGATAAGAGACTTAGGGACACAGGTGGACAGTGGTCTCACCTTCAATAACTTGATTAAAGTGTAGCTATCATTCTAAGTCTTTTGGATTAAGCAGTTGGGCTTCAGACCAGTTGTTTTACATTGGGAAGGTTTGTGGCCTGCACTGTGGTGGCAGGACAGGTATACATCCTTCTAAGTTGGGAACTGCTGATTGAGGGCTCAGTGTCTGTTATTCTAAAAGTGTATTAGTTCTGGTTTAAGCACTTGGGCTTCAGGCCAGTTATTTTACATTAAGAAGACTCGTGGTCTGCACTCTTGTGGGAGGAGAGGCTGGACTCTGCCCTTCTGAGCTGGGAATTTCTGGTTAAAGGCTTATAGTGCCTGCATATTTGAACTGTTTCTTACTGAAATTAGTACACCTTGTTTGCTGCAGCATAGACTAGATCCAGGCCTGCTGAATCTAGCTTTGTTTGTATGCTTGTTGTTTGTTTGCTTGTTATTTCCCTGAAACGCTAATTCCACCTAAAACGCGGCTTTTCAGCGCTTCTGTGGAACCCTAGTGATATCTGCATTGCTTACTGTACTTATTTCCTTGTTTCACTTGAAAGTTAGTTTGTCATTTTTGCATTTAAGTTACCTGTAACACATTGCATTTAAGTTACCTGACACTT
The DNA here is from genome assembly GCF_019279795.1 of Protopterus annectens. NCBI lineage: Eukaryota > Metazoa > Chordata > Ceratodontiformes > Protopteridae > Protopterus > Protopterus annectens. The sequence continues at coordinate 1,311,976,250 of NC_056729.1, forward strand.
GCTCACTAAAGCAATTATATAAGTCAGCACTAAAACATTAAAAGCACTACACCATCACAAACTCCCCCTGAGTACCTTGTTCCCCATTGGCCCTTTTTTCAATAATAAAGGAATTCTCAATACTATTCTAGCATGTCCAAAGGTCAGTTGTCATTCTCTTCTCTGGTCCAGCTGGTGAATCTGGGAATCTTGAGGCAATGTTACAACTGCCTCATGTACACAGGCAACCCTCTCCTCCTCCCAACAAATTCCAACACATGTGAGAGATGCAACCATATAGCTAAACTGGAGGCTAAGCTCTCTCAACTCAGTACTGGCGTAACCAGTCAGGAGGAGAAGGAAACCACACTCACTACAATTCCAGTCTCACATAGACCTACCACGACAGCAAACCAAACACATAAACACGCAAAAACATACTCAGAGGCTCTAAATAAAAATCTGCCTAAGCAGCAGAGACCTCCAAAGCAGACACCCAAGCAACCACTACCCCAAAACAAAACACATGCAACACATAGCTCACAAAGCCAGTTTGTCGAGCAGTCACAGCCCTTAAGGCTAAACAACACACCTGATACACTTGTAATAGGTGACTCTATCGTCAGGCACACTGATGTCCCGCTCACCAGGCTGAACAAGGAGAAGGTCATAGTGAGCTGCCTATTGGGCGCTAGGATCTGCCACATAACACAAGCACGCAGGTCACTCCAAGGCAAGTACAAATATGACTCAGTCATTGTCCACGCTGGTGTGAATGACCTGAGACGTACCTCCCTGGACTACATGAAAAGAGACATAGAGGAGCTCTCTGAGCATGTAGCCCAGACCGGTATGATCCTGACCTTGGGTAGCATCTTACCCTCACCAAGAATGATGCCACAATATGAAGACAAGATGATCAAATTCAACAATTGGCTTAAGTATTGGTGTCTTTCAAAGGGGATCCAATGCCTGTCAGCCTGGGATGACATGCTCGACAAGCCACGATGCTTAGTTAGGGATGGCGTGCACCTGTCTCCCCTGGGCTTTCGGATATTGGCAAAGGCTCTTGCTACCCCCATAGTGCCTTCTTTAGGCAAGGCTCAAAAGACAAACCCACCTCCATAGGTATCACAAGGGATAAGAAACTAAGAGTAATGCTACTCAACGCCAGAAGTATAAACCTCAAGATGCACGCACTCGAAACTCCTTAGCATGGAGAACATCGATATCTGTGCAGTAACAGAAACCTGGTTCAAGGATCCCAAGAGCACCCCAGCACTACCAGGTTATACCTCATACCATGCTTTTCAACCCCAAAACTTGGGCCGAACCACAAAAGAAGGGGGAGTATCAATATTCATCAAAGATACCCACACCTCCAGGTTGGTGGCACAGCACAAAGCATCAGAGACTATCCATGTGCAACTAACAGTGGGTAAAACTGCCTTCCAGTTTATAGCCTGCTAATGACCACACTCCCAAACCCAGGAACCACACTCGGCCTTCCTGAGAACACTGGAAAATATGAAGGTCTCTTCAAACACCATTATATTGGGCGACTTCAACTACCCAAACATAGACTGGGAGCATTAATCTAGCTCCAACACCCCAGCCCAAAGGTTCCTAGAATTTAGCAACTCAAATGCTAAGGAACAACTTGTTACCACTCCCACAAGAGGGGAAAACATACTGGACCTGATCATCACCAAAATGGGGACTCTATGCTCCAGACAAGAAGTGTATCCCTCACTGGTAAGATCAGACCACAAACTAATCTCACTGGATATTCACATCCTGACCCCACCCCTTGCCCAGAAAACCACAGTGAAAAACTTCTCTAAAGCAAATTTCACACTCCTCAAAACCGAGGTTGAATCCTTCAAAGCTGCCGGGCCTGTGGAAAATACGGCCCAGACCGCAGAATCCTTTATAAACACATTCTAGGAACACCTTCAGGAATGCATGGATCATGCAATCCCAAATATAACCAAGACCCAATCCTCCAAAGGCAGACGTCCTGTCTGGTGGACCCCAGCCATAAACAAACTATACAACAGAAGGAGGAAGCTACTACAGGATAGAGCAAAATCCCAAAAAGGGAAGGCATCTCTGATCAGTATTAGCAAAAAACTACAGGCACTCATAAATCGTCTAAGGCCAGCTTCGAGAGAAAAATTGCACAGGACACTAAGGATAATCAAAAGGCTTTCTTTAGTTATGTTAGGAACCTGGGTGGGAATTCCCAGATATGCTCAGAATTAGTCCAAAATGACAAAAAATAAACCGAACCCACAGACATTGCCAACATCCTAGCTGACAGTTTCAGCACAAACTCCCCCCCCCCCCCACCAAAAGGGCAAATATCTATCCCAGCGAGTGCTGCCCCCCTGACATCTCAGATGCTCAGGTAAGAGCCGCCCTCTCCAAAGCAAAAAACACAGCATCAATGGGACCAGACGGTGTCCTGGGCTGCATCCTACATGAACTCCAAGAAGAGCTAAACCCAAACATAAAACTACTGTTCAATCTCAGCCTTACTACAGGATATGTACAGCAACAGTGGTCCCTCTCCACAAAGGTGGTGCCTCAACGGATCCTGGAAACTATCGCCCCATAAGCCTGACTAGCTTGTTCTGCAAAGCTATGGAAAGGATCATCATGGACCTCATAAATAAAGATATTGGGGACCTACAGACACTGGATCCTACCGTGTTCGGCTTTGTTAAGGGCAGATCCTGCCTCTTAAACCTGGTCAATTTCTTTGAAACAGTCACAAAGGCCATTGACGAGGGGAAGGTGGTCCACACAGCCTACCTGGACCTTGCAAAAGCCTTTGATACAATACCCCACTCAGGCATTATAGATAAGCTCATTGCTGGAGACATGTCAGACTCCAAACCAGTTACAAGTGGTGTCCCACAAGGCTCAGTCCTGGGACCTCTCTTGTTCGGTATATATTTCTCGGAGGTACAGGCCAACACAGAAGGACTGTGGCCGACCAAGTTCGCAGATGACTGCAAACTGGGCACCATAATTGATTCTCCAGCCGACACAAGCATCCCCCAAAATGGCCTCATAGAAACAGACAACTGGTGCCAGAGCCATGGCCTCAAGCTAAACGCCAAAAAGTGTATAGTCATCCCCTTTGGCAAAAACAAAGTGCCCACAAATTACCACATAGGTGGTAATCCATTAAGTACAGAAGAAGTAATTAGGGACCTGGGGACACAAGTTGATAGCAATTTCTCATTTGACAATCATGTGGCCAAAGTGGTTAGAAGAACATTTTATATAGCCCACCTAATCATGAAGGGATTCACATCTAGATCAGGGGAGGTCATCGTGCCTCTTTACTCATCCCTCATCAGGCCATAATTGAGTACAATGCCCCTTTTGGGATGTAACTTACCAGACACCAGCAGCAACTGGAAAGACCCCAAAAGTACCTCACCAAGAGGATTAAAGGGCTCAAACAGATGCCATATGCTGCCCGGTTAAAGAAACTCCAGCTCTACTCAGTGGCATACTGCCTGCTAAGAGGCGATCTGTGCCTGACGTATAAAGCCATGTCCAACCCGGAATTAATGGACATGCTGCACCTCATAAAATCCAAATCCCATCGAGTTACGCGCTCGATAGACTTGAACCTCAGCACTGAAATAAATAGGACATGCTGGAGGGACAGATTCATAACCCAGAGGCTCCCTTCACTCTGGAATAAAATCCCAGTCCAGGTTAGGCAGAGTCCCTCATTGACTCTCTTCAAGAGGAATCTTGATGAGTGGATAGGAGATCATAGGTTTACCCCGGGTATCACTTCTGTGTCACCGTTAGACAGAGGCACAGTATACTAACCTCGAAAAAGGGCATAGCAAAATTAATTTAAAATGGGTTGCGAAAGCCAAACGCACTCTGGCTAGGCTTATAAGTGCCCTAGGGCCGATAGCCTAGTATGAACCTATGAACCTATGAAGCTTAAATATAAACCCCTATGTCACTAGATGGGTTGCAAACTGGCTCAAGGACAGAACCCACATGGTTAAAAGTGCTGGAGCCATGTCAGACTCCAAACTAGTTACAAGTGGCATCCCACAAGGCTCGGTCCTGGGACCTCTCTTGTTCGGTATATATTTCTCGGAGGTACAGGCCAACACGGATGGACTGTGGCTGACCAAGTTCGCAGATGACTGCAAACTGGGTGCCATAATTGACTCTCCAGCCGACACAAGCATCCTCCAAAAGGGCCTCATAGAAACAGACAACTGGTGCCAGAGCCATGGCCTCAAGCTAAACGCCAAAAAGCGTATAGTCATCCCCTTTGGCAAAAACAAAGTGCCCACAAATTACCACATAGGTGGTAATCCATTAAGTACGGAAGACATAATTAGGGACCTGGGGACCCAAGTTGATAGCAATCTCTCATTTGACAACCACGTGGCCAAAGTGGTTAGAAAAACATTTTATATAGCCCACCTAATCATAAAGGGATTCACATCTAGATCAGGGGAGGTCATCGTGCCTCTTTACTCATCTCTCATTAGGCCCATAATTGAGTACAATGCCCCTTTTGGGATGTACCTTACCAGACATCTACAGCAACTGGAAAGACCCCAAAAGTACCTCACCTGGAGGATCAAAGGGCTCAAACAGATGCCATATGCTGCCCGGTTAAAGAAACTCCAGCTCTACTCAGTGGCATACCACCTGCTCAGAGGTGGTCTGTGCCTGCCGTATAAAGCCATTTCCAACCCGGAATTAATGGACATGCTGCACCTCAGAAAATCCAAATCCCATCGAGCTATGCACTCGAGAGACTTGAACCTCAGCACTGAAATAAATAGGACATGCTGGAGGGACAGATTCATAACCCAGAGGCTCCCTTCACTCTGGAATAAAATCCCAGTCCAGGTTAGGCAGAGTCCCTCATTGACTCTCTTCAAGAGGAATCTTGATGAGTGGATGGGAGATCGTAGGTTTACCCCAGGTATCACTTCTGTGTCACAGTTAGACAGAGGCACAGTATACTAACCTCGAAAAAGGACATAGCAAAATTAATTTAAAATGGGTGGCGAAAGCCAAACACACTCTGGCTAGGCTTATAAATGCCCTAGGGCAGATAGCCTAGTATGAACCTATGAACCTATGAACCTAATAACCACATCACCACAACAGTCAGGAAATGCTTCTATGTGGCACACCTCATCACTAAAGGCTTTTCATCCAGAAAGAAGGAGGTCATTGTCCCACTGTACTCATCCCTCATTAGACCCATTATAGAATACAATGCCCCATTTGGTATGTACCTCTCAAGACATCTGCAACAACTGGAAGGGCCACAGAAATACCTCACTAAAAGAATCACAGGCCTAAAGCAGATGCCCTATGCTGACTGCCTTAAAAAACTCCAGCTATACTCTGTCGCATATCGTCTACTCCGCGGCAATCTCTGCTTAACGTACAAGGCCATGTCAAACCCAGAGCTGTTGGACATGCTACACTTAAAGAAATCCCAATCCCTCAGAGCCACATGCTCCAGGGATCTAAATCTTGTCATCACAATAAATAAAACATGCTGTAGGGATAGGTTCCTGACCCAGAGACTCCCCAGACTTTGGAATAGACTGCCCATACATGTCAAGCAGAGCACCTCTTTGGCCCTCTTCAAAAGGAGAGATGGGAGTTGGCATAATGGTTAAGGTGTTTGCCTTACAAACACAAGGTGCAAGGTTTGACTCTCACATGGAGTAATTGGCTAGGCTTAAAATGGCCCACAAGGTCAGTTAGCCTAGTACTAACCTATAAACCTATGATGATTGGATGGGAGAAAGGAAATTCACCCCTGGGATCACGTCAGTTGCCCTGCTAGACAGGGGTCCAGGAAAGTAAATAGTGTGGGAAGAAATAGCCAGGGAATTGTTATGGCTAGGCTTGTATAGGCCCTAGGGCCGATAGCCTAGTGCCAACCTATGAACCTTATGTTTGTGTCCCTTTTGCCATTGTCAAGCTTTCTAATAATTATTAAAGTGGCTGTGTGGACTAGATACTGTGGTAATTTTTGAGCCATTTTTTTTATTTTGTTCCTCCTATAATATTCATCTTATCAGCAAAGGAGGTCAGCTTTACAGAGTTTCATGTCAGTATAATGGTGATGACACTGGTTACCCATGCTTGGGTTGCCAGCAACATGAGTGGCAGCCTTAGCCAAACTATTTCAAGCCTCAGCCTTGTACTGAGATTCAGTTCAGCCCACCTACAGCAGCCTCAAGCAATAATTGTTTATGATGTATGCAAATATCTTTAACTCCTCCTTGCACTAACTCTGTTCTCTAAATAGAGAACTACTCTCATCATTACCTGACATGTCTTTCCTTTAAAGATATCAGGGAAAATGGCAAACAAATGGTGCCCAAGTAAGATCAAGCATGCTTCTACCTGAGTGCAGCTGCAGCCAACTTGAAGAACCACATTTGTGCAAGAGATGGTAGAGAAATAACTTATAAGTAATGTATGTATTATTTCTGCACTATCCATTTTAGGTGAGAACTATGGTAGTAACACTTGGTCTTGTGGGCTGATCAGTACATATGTATGTATAATATATATATATATATATATATATATATATATATATATATATATATATATATATTTATATATGTAAGTCTGATTGAGCCAAAGCCCTTATTAAGTGGAGGCCTGGGAAGAAAATCTCCACAAGTGAGTATAAACAAGTACAATGTGAACAATGTAACATGAATACTTAAAAAATAATAAAGGAAAATCATGTATAATACATGGTAAATCTCAAAGTATTTACAATCGACATTATAAATTTTCTCCAGTACAATAATTATAGAGAGTGAGACACTAGTTCAATTAATAGCTGCTTTGCTAGTAGAGTATTGATGTAGTCAAGACCTAGTTATGTCAAGGCTGATACACAGTAAGCAGAGTAGATAGGAGATGGAAAAGGTCAGGAGAGAAAGAGTTGAATGGAAGGGGAAAGTTGGACCAGGTTACAGTGACAGATCCAAGTTTTGTTTAAATAGTTTTTGATAGCTGTTTTGAAATGATGTTGATGATTGATGTTTCAAATGTCCATTGGAAGTTTATTCCAAGATTGGGCCAGGGAGTAGCTATACAGGTTTTGACCTATTTTAGTTTTAGGCTTGTAGATAGAGAGAAAATTTTGTTCAGCACTATGGAGAAATCTTGGTGGGGAGTAGGGGGAGATGAGTGAGGAAATGCTGGGACAGAAGGAGGGAAGATACACTATAGAATGTATCATTTGAAGCTAAGAGAGGAGTAGGTTGCGAGGACACTCTAGGCAGTGGTGTGAGTAGTAGGGGTGGACTGCAGTGAATTTAGTCACTTTGTTGTAGGTGAATTCTAGTTTCGATAGTAGGGTGGTTTGAAGGTTGGTGAGGATTTGTGAGCCATATAGTAGGCTGGGGAGAAGGTAGGCATGGGATAGTGCAATTTTGGCTTTATAGGATAAGAATTTCTTATTCCTGTAAAGGAGTCCCAGTTTTTGGTGTTTTTTTTTTTTTAATATTGTTGAGAATATGCAGGCCAAACTTCAGTTGGTCTTCAATGATGACCCCAAGTAGTTTGATCTGTGATTCCACATTGGTAGGGGTGTTATTGTGGGATGTGATTTAAAAGGAAGATTTAAGATTACTCATATTTTTAGGGATAAATATCAGGAGTTTTGTCTTTTTTGGATTTAGTATTGGTTCTTGGTGAGCCACTTCTCAATAGATAGGAAGGATGCATAGGTAGTAGACTGTAGGCCAATGAGGGTATCTGCTATGGTAATAACAGTGGAGTCATCTGAGTATTGAATGAGTGATGACTGTGAGCAGGATTTATACAGCTGGTTCATGACGATATTAAATAATAGTGGGCTAAGGAATGATTTTTTGGGGACACCCATCTTAACTGCTAGTGCAGGAGAGATTGCAGAAAGCCATTTAATAGACTGGAGTCTATCGCTAAGGTAACTAGCAAACCAGGAGATTGTGCAGGTGGACAGGTTGTGTTCCAAGAGTCTGTGTAAGAGAAGGGGGTTAATATACAGATACATACATATAGATAGATAGATAGATAGATAGATAGATAGATAGATAGATAGATAGATAGATAGATTGGAATTTACAATTGCTTTTATAGAAGGCTAAGCAACTGCAGTATATTCTGCTCTTGGTTCCTATTGAATAGCATAGCTGTAGAATTATTGTCTTAGAACAGCCATACTTCCTCTGCTTTGTGCAATATATCATGTGTGTATTCACTGCAGAATTGTACAGCTGTTATCACTTCACTTTGAGGCGGCATGTTAATACTGTTAGTCCATGGTTTTACATAGCTGAGCTGTTTAACAATTTATGCAATACAACCAATTCCCTTTTTTATCTGTATCTCTTACATGCTCTCCACTTCACATTCCTGTAACCTTTGCAGTAATTCTGTCATATTTAACTTTATTTTTCAGTTCGCACAGGTTTCTTAATTACGTGGCTCCCCCACCCCTCCTACCTGGGATTAAACTGCAAAAAAACAAATTCTGTTTTTGTTCACTGAAACTGGATATCTTTTAACTAAATAAAACCTCTGAGAAGCAAGAACAAGACACCCAACAGCTTTTATGTTGCAACAGATGAATTGCAACTTAGTTTTTGTAACATTCTAAGGTTTAGTGTTAAAAGGTGTGTGTGCATAACAATGAAGGGTTCTCTCCTCCCCATTATTACAGGCAGTTGCCACTAGATGGCATCATAATACCTTGAATTAGCCTTACAGACAACCACTCACACACACACACACACACGCACAAACACACACACACACACACACACACACACACACACACACACATGCACACGCAAACACACACACACATGCACACGCAAACACACACACACATGCGCACGCAAACACACACACATACACACTCACACAGTCTTCCAGTCCCAAGCATTCACTGTTTAAATTAGTAAATTTCTGCTTTTCACTTTCGCCATTCTGTCTATACTAATTGCAGCCCTCTCTATAACTGCCTAACAACCTTCTTTCTGTGCTTACAGTGATACTTATGTACAGAATTCCAGAGCTACTTAGAGTAATATTTTGTTAGATACTAATATCATAAGCTTATTACTCATCTTAAACTGATAGTTTTTCAGCGCCATTCGCTATGCTCACTCCGCTCATCACCTTGCCCCATCCCTGCCCATTCTGTATGATGTTAACCTTATACCTAACCTGACCTTTTCCACACCTCTCCTCCATCTACTCCATAATCCCGCAAATTATTCCCCCAGTCATACCATACCTCCAAACTACTCTTCCTCCCCACCCATTCTAAATAGGGCCATACAGTGCTCCATTCCCTAATCTCTAGCTATCCTGCTCATATTTATTCTGTTACTCAATCAGACTGCACTTAACCATCATGTTCATCACTACTATTACTATGATCTCACTTACACTCTATCTCCTAACAATAATCACAACTCTCCAGACATCCAACATACCTCGTACACCCACCTGTACAACCACCACACATAAACCACATTTATCAAGTTACTCGGACATCCACCCTAGCTTATTCATAGCTAATACCTCTGTACTATCCAAAGTCAAAATTCTACCTCTCCAAGAACACCACCACTGTCACACCATCAGCAGCAACTATACCATTCTTAGAAAAAATCTGATAAGTATAACCCACATAAATTGCCAAAGCATTATATCCCAGTACGGTGATACACAACCCAACCCAGGCCCAACCCCCCACCCCTACCCCTGCAAACCTAGACAGTCTCTCATGCTATCAACCAGAAATCTCCGAAGCCTGAGAAATAAGATACCTGAATTCCAGGCATGGATTTCACAAAACAACCCCAATATTATAGCAGCTACCGAAACCTGTTTGAAATCATATGTACAAGACACAGAATTTCACTCTCCCAGGCTACTCATGTCTAAGACCTGATCATTCCCACAAGAGAGGAGTGGGAGTAGCAATACTCTTCCCTAGCAAATATACTTTACTTCCCTACTCAAAACCAACAACCAACTTCTCCCCAGCTGAAGTACTAATCTCTATATTAAAACTTAACAATCATAAAAACATTTGCGTATTTACTCTGTATATTCCTCCAGGAAATAACATACCAATATTAAAGAACATACTTGCCTGGACATCCCAAAACATAGATAATGAAATATTCATCCTAGGTGATGTAAACATTGATCGGCTCGACACTGTCCAAAAGAACTCCTCAAAAAACATAAACCTTTACAATTTCTTCCAACTAATTCAAGACATTACCAGAGCCCACAAAAATAACAATTGGGGCTCCACAATAGACTGAATATGAGTGACAACCCTAACAATATCACCACTGCAAACAAATTTCCTAATACCTTTAGAGATCTCCACCCAGCATATATCCTACACAAATCTTCCCCAACCCCATGCTAACACCAATACAAATCAACCAGAAATTTGAATAAGTTCCAACCATCCATATTTAATGAAACCTTAGCTAAAGTAAATTTGGCACCCTTCAAATCCCTACCACTTAATGATGCTGTTGAATTATTTAATTCAACATTCCTAGACATCCTAAATAGGCAAGCACCCTCCCGCAAAACTGGATAAAACATAACCATGCAAGCTGACTCTCAAAATCCACCAAAGAAGTCTTGTCCACAAGGGATAAAATCTGTAAACTGTAGTAGAAAAACAAAGACCCCCTCAACTCTACTACAATACAAGCAACTTCGTAACCAGGCAAATTGACTAATAACCAGAGATAAAAAAGCTGACTACTGCCATCTATAAAGCCAACATAAAGATAATCCCAAAAAATTCTGGTTCTCCATTAACCTATTACACCCAGGTTGTCAAAGCAACCCATCCCCTGACCCAGAGAAAACCCCAGCCAAACTTACCACCATCTTGAATTCCTACTTCATTGACACCATAGCTAACCTAACCACCACCTTTCCTGTAGTTAGTACCACCACTACCAAGAAAGCTGATGACCAAATCATGCAGAAAACAATCCTACCCTTGACTCCAAACAAAATTCTCCCCCATACCCACAACCACAATAAAAAAAATGTACTTAACTCATTAACCCTGACTACCATCTCATGGCGCCTCTGTGCTTAACACCAAGCACGCTGTGAGCTGGTAGTAATTACATGCTGTTACATCAGAGTGCCTTCTCTAAGTGTAAGTAACTTTGCAGGCATATTACAGCTCCACTGTTGAAATTTAAGTTGAAAAAGTAACTGAACTTTGTCAGCTACCTTGTCAACTTAAGTTTCAGCATGGAGTTTTATGGTCTTCATATTTGACTTTTATTAGAAAATTGGCTTGCAACACAGCCTGTAATTGTGTGTCAACAGCAAGCCAATTTAGTATGCCATTCATCCAGCAACCACTGCAGCCAATGAGAGTCACCTCTTGCGTAACACTTCTCCCCCCCCCCCAACACTCTGTTCTGTCCAAATAAATAGAGTGTCCTACAGTAGATATTTCCTTTCTTCTTCTGGATTCTGTGGAATTATCTACTGTATCCCTCTTTATTGTGCCATTCAGGTACCATTGAAAAGCTGCAATGGAGATACCAGTGTGTTCTTGGCAAAACACTGACTTCAGTGGGCAAGTCCTCATTATGGTAAGATAGCTTATTTCAATCAGAAGCCAAATTGTGCAGGTTGAAAAGTTGCAATGAACCAGCTTTCCTGCTTAGTGGTTAAGATGTGTCCAAAAAAGAAAAGGAATCACTAATTATTACGCTGCCCTCCACAATGCATTCTACATTGAAAAAAATGCCTATCACGGGTTGTACCCCTTGAATTTTGCCTGTACTGAATGTTATACTCATTCTGGTTTTGTAGCATGTCACTTTAAAATTACTGTATGCTTTGACCCTTATGCTGTCTGTCAAGAAGTTTGATTTGCTGAGGGGCAGTCACAAGACAAGAGTATCTGTAAGTAAAAGTATGAGCAGTTGTAAATAGTGAGGCAGCAAGCAAAGGGCACACGGTTGTTAGGTGTGTGCATGAGTGGAGAGTAGGTTACGTAAAACTGCATGAGGGAAAGTTTGCTTTATTGTTTGTTGCTTGTGAAATCAATGGTGTCTTGTCAAATCAGGGAATAGACAGCAGGTGAGATTAGCATTTTTCTCCTCATTAGCATTGCAGACTAGTGTTGTGCCTCTTCTCTGACTTTGTGCGATCCTGGAGTTCGTACCTGTGCGGTTTAGCTTTTCTGACCAACAATTGTTTAGTGCAAAAGCATGGTGAATACAGTACTCTGCACATGTTTCAGAAATCCAAATTTTCCATCAACAAGGCCACATTGTCTGATACCCAACATAAATATTTCCCGTGTGTCATTCTGCATGAGCTATGCTATGAATCTTCCCATGTTTTCTTACAGAATACAGGAATCAATATAGTCTTGGCTTTCTGATCAAATTGGTTGAAACATAGAACAAATGTACTGGCTGTAATATAGTCTGGGGTTAACATGTTGTGGAGATGGGTACTTCAAAAATGAAACAACGCTAAATGGAGTTATTTTCAGGCCAGTAATGCTGATTTGCTGATTCTTGTGCATTTGGTGTTCAGATGGGTACTGTTCAAAAAATAATGCTGTCACCATGTTTGTTTTAGCCGGGGATATGCATGTACACAGCAATGTGTGTGTCAGTTTTTTTTTTTTTCAGTTTTTAAATTCTGATTTCCAAGGTATTAGCTTATTAACTTGTCTTACAGGGTCTGAGACACCGTTCCATTTTTTATTGAAACTGTTTGAAGACATAGACTAACTAGCTTTGTTTTTTGATTTGAATATGGCAGGTTGGGATTTCTTTGTAGGTCCTAGTTGGGGAGTAGGTATGAATGATATGTGCTAACCTTCAGCATTTTTCTGATGGTTTAGTCTGTGAGTTGTAAGGACTTGTACGGTTGTGAGTGCATGAGGTTGCTCTGGCCAGTTTATTTGCCTGTGTAAGCTCTATAAGGCTAGTTTGCAGGAACTTTGCCAAATTTGCATAACATTGCTCAACTATTAAAGACATACCCCGGGATTCACTAATCCTCTGTGTAAGACTAAATAAGTCTTACACGGAAACTGGAGCCTAAGAGGATGATGTCAGCGCACCATGCATATTCATGAGGGCATGCTGACTCAACTCTAAGGCTAACACGGAGCATGCACGAGTGCAGGGGGCGTGTCGGACTGCCGAGCAGTCCAAAAATCCACACCCCTGCAAGTCACACAATCGTGTAATGTAAATTACATGAGCGAGTCCGCTCAAATGTGTACATACACAACATTACACACCCCCACACTCTAAACCCCTGTACAATTATAAAATGTAAAACTCTTAATTTTTTTTTTTATTATACCCAAAATAGCTGCCCGTGTTTGCACGGGTTTGTCCATTGCTTAGCTACAGTTAGCAGTTTAGACATCGAAGAGGATAATAAATATGTATATGCAACTAAATTGCAAAAGTGTAGTGGTAGAGCCTTTGCACAAAGAGAAGGCATTCCCGGTTCGAGTCCCACCACTCCTCTTTCAATTTTCTGTAGGAAATCTGCATAGAAAACTAATTCCTGACATTTATCTTTTAAATTTTAGTAAAAAGCATTGAAATGGCCTATGTAGTAGTGAACAATATTTTATATATTTATATATATATAAGAAGGTGAATTGGTTATACATACTGATGAATGCATAAGTAACGTATCTTAAGCAATGTGAAGCACTGCTAAGCAAAGTTTACCAGTATTAAGCACATTTAAGTATAATTGCTCATAGCTTAGCACTGCTTTAACTAGTGCAATGGATTTGCATGGAGCTGCACATCGCACCAACTAGCGCAAACAAAACATGTAGAGTAACAATGTAGAGTAACGTTGGGCAAAGTTGAGCAAAGTTGGCTAAACACAGCCACACCTCCTAGTCAGTCTGGCCAGTAGTAAAATAAAAAGCAATGACAGGCCTCGAACCTGGGATACTGTGCACCATAATCACAGTACTGAACCACTAAGCCTTGACAGCTTTTGATATTCACATACTGTCAACACACATATACATATTAATGAAAGTTTACCCAGTGCTAAGCAGGTGTGCTCTGACCTGAGAATTTTCAAAACTGGCCAATCACAAATAAGTGTGGGAAATGAGGCATATTTAAGCTCCATAGGTGGGAATACTTGCCATAACTGGTTGTCGCTCCCATCTGCGGGCAGCATGGCTGGTGCTGGAGAGGGCTCTTGATTTCGAGCACAACGGTGGGGCATTGAGGAGTCAAAAGTGATGGTTTGGCTCCTCGTCCATAATCATGATGTCAGACTCCTGCAGGGCCAGTTCCAGGGCACTGAATACAAAGTGGAAGCCTGGAACCATCTCACACATGATCTCACCAGTGCCACAGGCATCCCCCGGACTGGTAAGCAGGTCAGACACCACCATGCAAACCTGAAGAGACGCAAGCAGGACCAACTAAACCAGTGGATACAGGAGGCCCATGGGATGAAAAATGCCCCACTACTGAGTAGGTAGCTATGGAATGAAGTATTTAAGAATTGCTATTGTAGTCGATATTATGGATAGGTATATGTATCAATATCACTTCAATAACTTCACAGCTTCAGGTGTCTGTGCTGCAAATCAGCAAGCCTATGCAGATAGGCTGCTAAGGCTGCACCACCATGCAGGTTAGTAATTATTCTGCATGTATTGTTATATAAAATAAATGAGAGAGCCTGAAAAAAAGTGTTGTAGCCCAATAATAAAGGTATAATAAGTCTTGAATAACCTCTCTGCATGTACTGTTATGTAAAATAAGTGAGAGAGCTTGAAAAAGAGTGTTGTAACCCATTAATAAAGGTATAATACATCTTGAATAAGTCTTCTGCATGTACTGTAATATAAAATAAATGAGAAAGCTTCTAGAAAAGTGCGTAATGTAATTAATAAAGGTATAATTCCTTGAGTGTGTCTGTGTCACTTTCTTCGAAATGTTCTTGTACTCTTGCATTATAGAAATAGTACTGTTGTATTAAACGCTGTCAACCCACACTTGGGTAGGCCCATATAAAGTGGATGAAGGGAGTGCCAGTAGCTGTTTAGCATATATACAGTCCTCAACTGTTGGTTAATGGCTGGCATGTATAGGTTAATCTGGCACATGAGTAGCTTGTTATTGTGTTTCCCAGAAATGTCAGTGTGCTGCTAGAAATGTAGGGGGCTGTTAAAATATAATTGATAATGTCACTTGAACACATCCAGATATGTAGATATATAAATATAAATAAAATATATAAATATGTAGCAGTAACATCTGCATCCTGGACAGTCTGTATGTCAGATACAGGTCAGGTATATAAAAAACTAGCAAAACCCATTTCACAATTTAATGGACATTGCCTAGTGTAATAATACATGTAGGGGATATATACTTGCAGTCAATATGAATGTAGTGTATACTATACGTATATATAAGTTCTTAATGGAGGTATTTTTTACACCCTAATGTATGTGCATAAACAATGCAATTCCACACGTCAATGGGTATGTCTAATCTCAAAACATTTGTTGGGACATATGTCCTATTGGTTTATAAATTTCTGCATTTACTTTGATGCATGTGCCCTGTTCAAATACCACAGTCTTGGTGGCCTGTTGCCACCAATCAATCCTGCATGCTGTTGGAATGTCCACTGTTGCTCTATATATGCATGTGTTATGCTTGCTGTTCAACTGTTGGAACTCTGGTGTGTTGGGTTAATGGGAATACTACTGCATGCTGTTACAAATAATTTGGAATGCTGCTGGCTATTAACAACCCATATTGTCATTAAATCCTCCTAAACATAGAACGTATGGGAAGGCCGGTCCCAGTGGACCCACATGTCCAACCTCAGCTGGCGATGGCACCTGGCACCAGCAGGTCACGTCACCAGCCCGGGACCTCCTCCTCCATTGGCCCTGTGCCACCTTCAGGTGGAAGCACAGCAGGGGATGGGGCTCATCCCCCCGTGCAAGCGTGGCCGGAGGAGGGCCACCCATCACCCTCCGAACAGTCCGGGCTGTGATGCGTAGGGATATTGAGCGTTCCGTTAAGTTGCTGATCTCTATGCCAGCTTGAGACACATGTGGCGCAACTCATGGGTGAGCCTGCCCTCCTACACAGCCCCCAGCACAGCCACCCTCTGGGCTGTGAAGGTGCTGTGGTGACTGCCCAAGGGTGAGGATCTCAGGCCCACTGTTGCCATCTGTGGGCTCATGGGCTTGCGATTTCCAAACATCCTTCCCCGTCAATGGTGTTCACCCACCACATCTGTCATATTCTGCCCCTGTATGTGTCTTGTCTTGTCTGTTTACCTCCCCAACCTACCTCCCCAAATATACCCACATCCCCTACCCCACATTCCACTCTCACCTGAAAAGAAAAAGGGCAATCTGCTCCCCAAAAAAATTACTCCCCATACACAGCTGCCCATTGTGCACACATGTCCACCGGACACATAAACTGATATTTAATTGGCAGTACAACATACTTTGTAGTCCTCACCCCTCTCCCAGGGGTGGAAGGTTTCATATTTCCCTCCAAATTTCTAGCATATGCACAGCTGTTGCTGTTAAAGAAATGGGCAGCTGTGGACCTTCCCTACACCCATCCTGCACATCTTGAGCTGTTTTCCCCACTGTGTTTCCCTCTTTGTGCCTCTTTTTCACCACTTTCCTATCTCCCCATTTCTTTTCTTTCAAAGAAATGAGTGTGGGGGTTAGTAGGAGTAAGCACTTTTAAGCAGTAGTTAGCGGGTTTGCACTTCTATGCGCTTAGCTAAGTATTGCTAAGCTTCCCACGAACCTGCACAAACCCGCTTACAACTGCTTAAATGTACCTTAGTCACCCTGCATGTGAGGGCCCTCGTTCTGCTCAGCAGCAAAATAAAACACCTCTGTCAGTCTCGAACCCCGGACCTTGCACACACTAGACTGCATGAAGTACCACTAAGCCACAATAGATATACAGCAGGTTGTTGCTGAAATATATATCATGCATCAGAATGAGTGAATGTAAAGAAAAGTTAGGAATGCCATAACACAAAACCTGTTCTGTAGAACTTTACCAGCAGTTGTTGTGGAATTGCATTACATGACTGTGATAACAGAACCATCCATTCTAGCAGTAAATAATGTTACAGCAGCACTTTACAACCCCAACACACTATCATAGCAGGACAATTCCCACCAAAATGTACAAAATACCTGTGTGTTCAGGGTCCACCAAGGATGTAGGTAGGCATACTCAGTACTGGAATTGTCCAGTTTTCTTGAGCATCCTGTGCTAATGTCAACAATAAAAAAGCAGAAACTGTGCAGAAGTGAATACATTAATATTCACAGTATAGCAGTTCACAAAAAGTTAATCTGCCAAATGAATACATCTCAATAACTACTTATGTATGGCAGTTAATTGTATAAGTAGAAAAGAAACTACATACTCCCATGTATCTTGTGTTAGCATTTGTAGGGGTGAGTCCAATTCTACACTGACAACTGTGTACTGGAAGTGGCAACATTCAGGTCTGAGTACAATATTGAAATCACTGGCTACACCCCTAGCTTCAGATATAAGAAGTATACCAACCTTCTGACTTACACAACGGTGTCCACAGCAAACAAGCATGGGACCCACTTTGGAAAGCTGAAAGGCTACACCTACCTGGCTTAGCAATTTATAGCATTGGGTTGCTATGACAGTGAGTACTGCAATTACCACACAGCAGGCTGCATGCAATTGCTAAATGGTGGCCACCAATTGGTGTAGAGGCCATCACATGCACATGTGCAGATACCTATAAAAGCAGGCTGTACTTGCTGTACACACATGCAATCATTTCATTGCAGCTATGGAGAGAGAGAGAGAGAGAGAGAGAGATAGAGACAGACAGACAGACACCGACATCTACAAGAGCAACAGCAATAGAAAAAAAATAAAAAGATATTAAAAAAAAGATACAAAAAAAAGATATTAAAAAAATTATATTAACAAAATAAAAAAAAAACAAATACAAAACACACAGAACTGACAAATACAACCACATACAAAGGAAAGGTATGTAACAGATATGTATTTACTGGCATGTAGTAGATGTTTTTGAAGAGTACTCTACATACTTTGAATCATCCATATGTGGCAACAGTACGTATCTATGCACAGATGCCCTCCATAACTACTGCCATGGAGAAATCAGTGTGTAGCTGTGTGCAGTGGGATATGACTTAAATGTCAAACTTCTGATCCATGTTATCTGTGTTCTGTACAGTAGTGTATACAATGTCTGTTTGGGGGAGTAGTGCATACAGTTATATAAACATGGATGTGACAGAGCAACAAATGCATGGTAGTCATATTAACGTGTAGCTTAGCATTGGCAACAGCTGTACAAGGCTAGTATGATAATCTAGCATTTGCAACTATATATACACCCTCTGATATTACTGTGTGCTCACATGTGACACCTGTTCATGTTGCAGCAAGGCCCAACAGGTCAGCTGTGAGGTCCATGGACTTACAACAGTGTGGACCTTGTGTGTTTATGGCACACACATACAGAGAGATCAGTCTGTGTCAGATATATTAGCATCTGTACATGTGCATAGAGCAAGGGACATACTGCAACTGTTTATGAAGCGTGGACATATATATGTTTGTGAAGGTTGTTATGTGCATATTTCTATGTAGGTTGTAGTGTGTGGCAAACAAGACAACATACAGTGCTGGTATATGACATGTGGTGGTTAAACGCTATGGGTATGATTTGTCAGGTTTGCAGTGTTGCAAGCCAGTGAGGCCTGCTAAAGCTACATGGGCTGAGAACACCTTCAGTGCATTCCGCACAACACTGTGCAATATTATTACATAACTGTATACCTCACAACCTTCGCATAATTGATATTCCCACCATGAAAGGTGGACTGTATATTTACCTATATGTATATCTGTGTACACCAATGGATGTTAATATGTATGTGTGTGTATACATATATATATATATATATATATATAGAGAGAGAGAGAGAGAGACAGGGTCATATTTACTGCGACAGATGCCTGGTGACAAAGCCATGGACTCAAGCTCAATGTTGAAACTGCATTGGCATCCCTTCTGGCAAAACCTTCGTACCCATGAACTACCACATAGGTGGTAGTCTACTTAACACCAAAAGTGTGATAAGAGACCGAGAGACACAGGTGGACAGTAGTCTCCCCTTTGATAATCGCAGTGCCACACTAGTCATGTAATCTGTCTACGTGGCACACCTCATCACAAAAGGTGTATCATCCAGAGAAATATAAGTCAGTGTTCCCCTCTACTCATCACACATAAAACCCATTATAGAGTACAATGCCCCATGTGGTATGTACCTCACAAGACATCTACAGCAACTGGAAAGGTGACAGACATACCTCACAAAGAGTAATACCAGCCTCAAACAGATGCCCTATGCAGACCATCTCACAAAACCACAGCTAGACTGTTTTACATACCGCCTACCCAGATGTGACTTCTGCCAAACATACAAAGCTATGTCAAACCCAGAGCTGTTGGACATGCTCCACGTAAGCAGATCACAATCCCTACCAGCTACATGCTCTAGGGACCTAAACCTTGTCACCTCGATGGACAGAACATGCTGGAGGGATAGATTCCTATCTCAGAGACATCCCATACCCTGGAACAAACCACCTATCAATAGCAAACCAAGCTCCTCATTAGCAGTCGTCATGAATAATCCTGATGATTGGATAGGAGATAGGAAATACACACCGGGAATCACCTCTGTGGCTCTGCTGGACAGGCGCATGTGAAATTAGATTACATGTGTGTCAAAGGCCAGGGTAGCATATGGCTAGGCTTCTATAGGCCCTAGGGCCAATAGCCTATTACTTACCTATGAACCAATACACACCCACATGTACTTGTTGCAATAATTTCTATGTGAGGTTGACTGAGTGTGATGGTGAATGTGTTGGTGAATGTGTCGAGGTTCTGTAAATGTGTGATAGTTTCTATTTCCATCATGCTATTTTGTGTCCTAGCTCTGATCCCAGCAAAAGATGGGTATCCTATTGCTAGGCAGAAAAAGCAGTATGGCATATGGTCCCTTGGTGTGGACTGGGGTGTGCCATTGTAGGCTAAAGCAGTACATGTTTGCTAATTGATTGGTATTGCTGGTGAATCCAAATCCTGTATGAACTGTAGTACTACCTGAAGCTGTATGCCTAAACAGCACAGTATGGTGTATGTCCACATTGCTTGGAAACACTGTTATGTGTGTTCCCTGTAGTCCTCACAGATTACATACCTCAGGCATAATGTTTTGTAAGTACTGACACACAGTACTGTATGGTACACAGGTAAAGCTCATCTGGGTTGCCATACCTTTGTGTCTTGTATGTATGTGTGATGTGTGTATGGGTATGCCTGTAACATGCCCTCGGTCATATGTGTGTTACAGGATATAAGTGCGTATCTAGCAACATGTATAGTCTAGTACAGCAGTATGCCATCTATACTAATGAATGTGCACATATGTTAGGCAGGGGTTTGTCACCAACAACTAGTGTGGTATACTGGTAAAACTGTAACTGGGCTTTACAATCATTGCAATGGATGACATATTTCATTATGCATTAGCTTGATATATACCTCCTGTGGCTAGGTGTTGTATTGTGTCGCATACAGTGTGACATGTACTGTTGTATAGTATTACATACTGGTTTCTCTTTGTTGCTGTGCAGAACATGGTTTGATATATAGAGCATGCCAGGCACTGTCAGGCAGTTGTGGTATGAGCAGTGATATATGGTATTGAAAGTGTGTATCCTCTGACTGCCAATAGGTTGCTATATATGGCAGTTCAGTGATATCTGTACTTTAGAATGTTAAGTGTGCCACATGACTTGCTCACACATATTGTTTCATTGTCTTCCAGGGTCATGGCTCACCATCGCAATCCGACATATAGTCAGCCTAGGATGAGCAGATCACAACCAGCCTGGTTCAGCACTATGTCCTGCTGTTCTCAAGAACCAGCCAGGACCAGCATGAGTGGACTGCACTGTGGCAAGATGTTGTCCGTCGGGTAAATGACATAGGCATGCATAACCGGACATATGAGCAGGTACGCCATCACTGCAGTGATTTACTTAGACATGTCCGGCAGCGTGCGTCTGATGTCCATAGACAACAACTTGCCACAGGTGGTGGGGTAGCCATCCATCCCACCCTCACCAGAGTGGAGGAGCTGCTTCTCAGCCTGGTGGCTCCTGGCCAACAACAACAGCAAACATGTATCATCATGGAGGCTGGAGCCACCCAGCGAGTTGACACAGAGCATGCAGGTAACATGGCATATCTGTAGACTACTGTTACCTCTATTGGTAGATCATGCATATGTGAGATGTGTACTGTGTAGTTAGAAGATGTGGAGCCTGGTGTTGTGCAATACTGATAATTTGGAACATAATCTGTAGGCCTGTGACTGTCAGCCGTTGTACTACTGTAAGATTGCAAACCCGCAGTAGCAATGCCACAGTTGTTGCCACTGACAAACTGTCTCATATCCTTGTAGGTCCCTCTGGTGTGACAGCAAGGCAGCAGACCCATGCTGGTAAGCATGTTCTACATTTAATATTGCATGATATATGTGCAAGTCATAGGTGAAGTGCAGGACATGTACACGTAACACACCTACGCATAATGCATGTTGTGCATGTTTGCTGTGAGACTATGCACATCCCAGTAACGTGTGTAGCTGCCTCAAACACAAGCAATACACACAGCATCACAAACAATTGTGGCAAAACTGTAGTGGACATTGGATAGGCAGAGTTGATACACATGCACACAACATAAACAACATTGTCATACGCAGTGCCTGTTAATATGCTACACATGGCGTATTCAGACACCCGCTGTAAGGTCACACTCCAGTATCCCAAATGTCATCCACACAGCACACATAATATACCTGTGGGGTAGGGGCCTATCATGGAGCTGTGAGAAACTCTGCAACACATAACACATTCATGTTAGGCAATGCTCCCTATTGGGCACCTTACAAACCCATGTAACAACTGGTTGTGAAATGGTGAATGTAGCCATGGTACTGCAGTTCAGGTACAGCATGCTAGGTACCGGTCTGGCACACAGTAGTAGTCTTGAGTGACCACACGGATGTTGCTTGATGAGGCTCATGGTACTACACCCCATCCAGTTACAGTAACCACAGTACTACACATAGCATTCATTGCTATGCAACTTACTGTTGTGTGTGTGCAAACATATGCACCTATACACAATATGCATAGCAATCACCATTTGTACAAAGTGACACATATATGTAATGCTATGGAGTGTATAGGTCACATGGCAGACATTGGGTATGTGTGATGTTTAATGTTGCAGTTGTGTTGTAGCATGCCATGTCATGGCTGGCACTGGCATGTACACAATATGTCCCTCACTCATCATAACAACTGTACAATGGCTATGTTGAGCAATGGTATTCAATCAGGTATACATGCACAACTCATCCTGTGTGTATACATAGCATGCATGTGCTACACCTGTGTCCACAATTATCTGCTAAAGACACAGACGCTCTAATCAGAAATGGATATCTATGTGACTCACAGATACACATGCAGCCATGGTATGTATACCTGTGAGTGATGGTGCACAGGACATTGGAGAGCTTTCAATACTTACACAGCAATGTTGTGTCCATTTACACATTGCCTTCCAGGGTGAGGCCAATCACTGAACAACAACACACATGCATGAGAGCCATGTATACTGTTATTAGCAAGGGCTGTCTACACCCGCACTGCATGTTGTTGAGCAACACATGTCCTGCATGCTGACACGTGTGATATGACTGTTTGGCTTGTGATACTTTACCCCACCATCAACCGCTATTGAGTATGTTCTGGATTGCTGGTGGTGTGTGTGTGTGTGTGTGTGTGTGTGTGTGTGTGTGTGTGTGTGTGTGTGTGTGTGTGTGTGTGTGTGTGTGTGTGTGTGTGTGTGTGTGTGTCTGTTTAAGTGAGGAGTGTATTTGTGGGCATGTGTGCATATGTGCATGTGTTCATGTGTTCATGTGTGCATGTGTGCATGTGTTCTGAAATCATGTACAGGTCATAAAGTGTGTTTCCTGTCTTCCTCTCACAGGTGTTGAGGTTGGGTTGGTTCACTGCAGCAGGGAACATGATGTCACTGAGCAAAATAGTGATGATGAGGATAGGTGTGTTGAGGCACAGTCATGTTTGCCAGGGTCTGTGGTTGGGCCACCAATCAACAGAACACAAGTTTCCACCCCATCCATGCACACAGTCATACTGCCAATACATTCATCACCAATGCCCTTAGCTGAGGGACAGTTTACAGTCGGCATTGGCCAGGACAGTGTGGTATCTATGGCACATGCATCCCGACACAGCAGCCATACCCAGATGTCTGGAAGGGTACCACATAGGCAGATGTCCAGGGGTTCTCATCGGAGCACTGCTGCTCATCATGCCCCTGGCAGACGTGCCACAGGTCTTACAACCTCACGCATGTTCCAGGCTGTCATGGAGGCACAGGCACGTATGGAACAGTACACCAGACAGGGAATAAGGGCACAAAGGGCACATAACACTGCTGTAATTGACAGTATCCATGACCTAGCAGGTGCCATCCGTAATTACACTGAGGTCACTGATAGACATTGGGGTGAGACATTAGATGTCCTCTGCAATGTCATGTCCATGGGTCAGGACAGTGCAGGATGGTTGAGACATTGACGTGGATGTATGCCAGCAACATCAGCAGCTGGCAGTCAATGTGGATGTCCCTCAAGACACAGCCGCTCCCGTAGTGCAAGTACCAGCCACAGCAATGTTGGGGGTGGGCTGTCCATAGACCATCCTAGAAGACCACGTGCACGTGGCTCTGGACAGTCCCAGCAGGGACATGGGTTCAGTGTACATCTGTCCACCTCTGAGGATAGTACCCAGTCTGGCTTAGTACCTGATACTGTCAGTAGCACACCTGCCAGGCACAGGTACCTTGTCCATGGCCAGAGACGGTGATCTGAAAGTCTGGCAGGTACAGTCTGTGACTGTCCCACAAATCCCCATATATGGCAGCCGTATGGTGGAACTGTGTGCATGCAGCCACACACACACATAAAACAGACACCTAGGGCTAACACATACCCACACACATTACATCAACATTGGCCCATAGCAGTACTCTTGGCCCTCACACAGACACACACACACACACACACACACACACACACACACACACACACACACACACACACACACACACACACACACATGTCAATTGTCTGGCTCAATGTAGGCCTTTGGCAAACCAGCGACACACCCTGTGCATATGATGAAACCTGTGCCACCTCCTGTCATCTGTAACATTGATGCAGGAACAGGCTACCATGGTGCTGATGCACAGGGTGACTTTACAACAGTATAGCAATGTTAGCATGTTGTCAGCAGTAGAGTGTAATGATATCCTTGAAGGTGTAGCTGAACAGGCATGATGCATTAAAGCTATGATTGTCAATGTAGTATTGTTTACACCAGTGTTAGTTCCAATAGTGTATTGTCCGCCCATGTGCCACTTGGCTGATGTGTGTAGTATTGGCAGCAAGTGTTAGAGAGTGGACAGCAGGTGTGGGATGTGTGTAGCACAGATTTGAAGGTGTACATTTGTGAACATGGTGGAGGTGCACTGTCTGCATGTACGTGCATAGTGGACACATGGGCAGGGTGACATGCCCTGTGTTACACAGTAACACTCCATAGTTTCTATTTGTGGCCAGTATGCATTGTACAACACACATTTTGGAACTTGAGTACATGTGTGTATGACATGGTTTGACACTGTGCTGTGGGTGATACTGTTACTCTCTGTCATTGTTTTGCATTCTGGTAGTATACATAACCTCAACAGCCTGACGATAAACAATTGTTAGATGATGTCTTGACAACTGACACACAGATGTAGGACACACAGTAACATTTGCATCCTTCAGGTACTATACTATGCCAGTAATCAGTGGTATTCACCTGCACCCATTCCTGAGACCACTCCTGTTTGCCATATAGCTCTCTTAGGTACAAGCAATCACAGTAGGGATATGTCTGACCATGTCTGGAAATGCATACTGTGGCCTATAATGCATTCTCCAGATGACACACACATCCTCCACAAGGGTATCATACAGACATACCTGTTGTCAAACCCATGCTGTAAAGCTATAAGCCAACCAGAGCTTAGTCATCCACCTTTATGAAACATAGTATCCCCACAGTACCACATAGGTAGTAGCCAACAACATGTTGAACAGGTACCAATGTGTACATGCAGCCAAGTGTTATGTCATCTCTACTTTGGTAATCACATTTCCAAAGGTATTTAAAAATCCCTCGCTGGATCACATAAGCAATAAGGGATCTGCATGCATATCCACAAAGGTTGCTGTACACCTGTAATGAATAGCCATCATTGACAGACTTTGCTGCATTTGAACAGGTCTGTAATATACCTTAGCCATAAACCTTCATTCACACAATTCAATAGAAACTGTAATGAGTGTGTGTGACACAGATGACATAGGCCATGGATCACTGCAGTGGCTGGCCTTGTCACAAGCATACAGATGTGACCTAAGGTCTGGAAAGTGGCAGCACACTCTGGCAAAGATGACATATGTGTTCATGGAGAAAGCAGGGTTCCCACTTATGAAATAATTGAGGTCATATGTACATATATGTATTTGCCACACAGCTACCTGACATGTGCAATGCACATACTGTTGTCATACAGTAGTAAAAGCAAAACTCACAACACATTGACCAACAGTGTCACACACATAGAGCACACACATGCACACTCACCAATTGCAAGATTCTAACCCCTACCTAACTACTTCATGATATGAGAGGAGTACACATTAACACAATGTGCTATACACATTACTGGGAGTTCCCTTTTCCACAGGTATATTTGTAGGATGGTGACATCATCAGACTTGACAAAGATTAGTATACCACTTTTAAGGTGTTTTACTACTCTCCAAAAAGGTTGCTCCTCTCCAAGGAGATCACACAGAAACACATCAAGTGCTGGATTCAAATCCCTTCCTAACTACTTCATGATACTAGAGGAGTACGCATTAACACGACGCATCATACACATTACTGGGAGTTCTCTTTTCCACAGGTATATTTGTAGGATGGTGACATCATCAGACTTGACAAAGATTAGTATATCACTTTTAAGGTGTTTTACTACTCTCCAAAAAGGTTGCTCCTCTCCAAGAAGATCACACACAAGTTAAGTGCAGGATTCAAACCCCTACCTAACTACTTCATGATACTAGAGGAGTTCACATTAACACAACATGAAATACACATTACTGGGAGTTACCTTTTCCACAGGTATATTTGTAGGATGGTGACATCATCAGACTTGACAAAGATTAGTATACCACTTTTAAGGTGTTTTACTACTCTCCAAAAAGGTTGTACCTCTCCCAGGAGATCACACACAAACTTGTCAAGTGCAGGATTCAACCCCCTACCTACCTATTGCATGATATTAGAGGAGCACGCATTAACATGACGTGCTATACACAATTCTGGCAGTTCTTTTTTCCACAGATTTATTTGTAGGATGGTGACATCATCAGACTTGAGAAAGATTTGTATGCCACTTTTAAGGTGTTTTACTACTCTCCAGAAAGGTTGCTCCTCTCCAACGAGATCACACACACTTGTCAAATGCAGGATTCAAACCCCCACCTAACTACTTCATGATACTACAGGAGTACACATTTACATGACACGCTATAGACATTACTTTAAGTTTTTCTTTCCACAGGTATATTTGTAGGATGGTGACATTATCAGACTAGACAAAGTGGGTTACATTAGGTGACATTAGGTGGGCTACATAGAAGGAATGTCTAAACACTTTGGCCATGTGATCATCAAAGGCGAGTTTACTATCTAACTGTGTCCCCAGGGCCATAATGACTTTTTCCGTACATACCGGATTACCACATATGTGGTAATTTGTGTGCACTTTGTTTTCTCCAAAGGGGATGATTATGCATTCTTTGGCATTCTGCTCGAGGGCATTGTTTTGACTCCAGGTATCTGTCTCTGTAAGACCTTTCTGGAGGATGTCTGTGTCAGCCGTAGAGTCGATTATGGACCACAGTTAGCAGTCATCTGCAAACCTGTTCAGCCATCCTCTTCCCATGCTTGCCTGTACATCTGAGCAGTATCTACTGAACAAGTGGGGTCCCAGCACCAAGACCTGCGTGATGCCATTTGTGACTGGTTTAGAGTCGGACATAGCACCTGCAACCCTAAACATGTGTGTTTGATCTGTGAGCCACTTGGCCACCCATCCTGTGACATAGCTGTTACTGATCAAGCTGGTAAGCTTGTCCATGATGACAGAGTGGAGAATGGTGTAGAAAGTCCTTAGAGAGGTCCAGGTGGGCTGTGTGGACTACTTTCACCTCCATCTATGTCCTTGGTGACTGTTTCAAATAAGTCAACTAGGTTTAGGAGGCAGGATCTGCCTTTAACAAGGCCAAGTTGGGTAGAGTCCAGTGTCTGGAGGTCCCCAATGTCTCTGTTTATGGGTTCCATGATCATTTGCTCCATAGCTTTGCAGACCAGGCTGAGTAGACCTATAGGGCAATGGTTTCCAGGTTCTGTTGTGGCACCCCTTTGTGGAGCTGGATGACTGTTGGTCTATGCCATTCTTTGGGTACATAGCCTGTGGTACGATTGAGTCTGGACAGTGAATGTAGGTGAGGGTGTAGTTCCTTTTGGGGCTGGTGTAAGATGCAGCCTGGGACCCCATCCAGTCCCATTGATGCTGTGTTCTTAGCTTTGGAGAGGGCTGTCTTTACCTGCATGCCCATGAGGTCTGGGGCTCTGCATTCTTCTGGGATGGACACAGGCCCTTTTGGGGGTGATGGGGGAGTTTGCACTGAACCTGTCCCCCAGGATGCGGGCAATGTAAGTTGGTTCAGTGTATTTCTTGCTATTTTTCAGTAGCTGACAGCATATTTTGAAGTTGCTACCTACATGTTTGGTATAGCTAATGAAGGCTTTGTAGTTGTTATTCTTACATTCCTTGGCAATTTGTCTTTAGAAACTGGCCTTGAATTATTTTATGAGAGATCATTGTTTCTTCCTAATAATCATCAGTGATGCCTTTCCTTTTGTGTAGTTTTCTCTATCATGTGTTTGTTTCCTCCTGCTGTTGTCTAGCTTATTTATGGGCGATGACCACCAGATTGGTTTCTTATTTTTGGAGGAGTGCATCTTAGTTTTATTTGGGATGTCTCTATCAATGCATCCCTGTAGATGCTCATAGGATGCACTTGTAAATTATTTGGCAGATTGTACCATCTGATAAGCAGTTTTGCCCAATTTTAGTTGCGCTTGCATGGTCTTCAAGACCTCATGCTGTGCCATTAACCTGTTGGTGTGGGTATCCATAAGGTAAATGGATACACCCCTTCCTTTGGTATTTCACTCGTGGTTTTGGGTCAGAAGATCAGAGGGAATGTGAGTGTTTTATGTGGAGCATATCCAACAGCTCTGTGTTTGACATAGCTTTGTATGTTAGGCAGAGAACACCTCTGAGTAGGCGATATGTGAGGGAGTACGGCTGGAGCATTTTGAGATGGTCTGTGTATGGCATGTATTTCAGGCCGCTAATGCTCTTTGTGAGGTATTGCTGCAGGCTTTCCAGTTGTTGTAGTTGTCTTGTGAAATACATAGCAAAAAGGGCATTGTACTCTATTATGGTTCTAGTGAGTGATGAGTAGAGGGGAACAATGTCCTCTTCTATTCTGCATGAGACACCTTTTGTGATGAGGCGTGCCACATAGGAGGATTTCCTGACTAATGTGGGGATGTGATTATCACAGTTGTGTCCACTGTCCACCTGTGACCCGAGGTCACTTGTCACACTTTCAGTGTAAGTATACTACTGCCTATGTTGTAGTTCATGGCTACAGAGTTTTTAACAAAGGGGATGACAATGCACTTTTTGGCATTGAGCTTGAGCCCATGGCTTTAACAACAGCCATCTGTCTCATTGAGGCCCTTTTGTAGGATGTCCACATCTTTAGTGTTTACTATTATGGCTCCTAGTTTGCAGTCATCTGGAAACTTCAGTAGCCACAGACCTTCCATGTTAAAGTTTTCTTCAGGGAAGTAGATACTAAACAGGACAAGACCCAGGACTGGACCCTGTGGAACTGCACTCGTCACTGGTCCAAAGTCATACATGGAGTCTGCTACTTTCACAGTGTGTGTTCTGTCAGTAAGCCTGTTGGCAACCCATCTTGTGACATAGCAATTTATACCTCATTTAGTGGGTTTATCTATATTTACAGAGTGTGGGGTGGTGTTTTAAGCCGTGGCAGGATCTACATAGGCTGTACGAACCACAATACCATTGTCTATGGTTCTGGTGACTGCTTCAATGTCATCTATCAGGTTTAGGAGACATGATCTGCATTTTACAAACCTAACATGGTTGTGGTCAAGGGTTTGGGGATTACAAATGTATTCTTTTATAAGTTGTATGATGATACACTCCATGGCTTTGAAGGGCAGGCTCATCAGGCTAATGGGGTGCTAGTTCCTGGGGTCCATGGTGTCTCCACCCTTGTGTAGTGGGATAACTGTCACTGTGCACCATTCAGCTGGCACAAAGCCTGAGGTGTGGCTATGACTGAACATGGTACATCAGTGTGGTGCCTGTTCATTCTGTGGTTTGTGTAGAACACAGCCTGGGAGGTTATCTGGTCCCATGGCTGCTGTGATACTGGATTTGGAGAGTGTTTTTTACCTGTGCAGCCATGATGAGAGCAACTTTGCAGTCTTCCATTATAGTGATGTGCTCTTTCATGGGTGAGAGGTGGGTAAAGTTAACACTGATCCTATCTGCCAGGATGTTGGAAATATCAGTTGGGTCTGTATATTTAGTGCCATTGAGCTGCAACTCAGAACAGATCTGAGTGTTGCTAAGACATGGACCTGTCTGTTGTGCAGAGATCTCCTGAGTAGACAGCATGCAATAGAGTACAGATTGGGTTAAATTCAGTCTTGTTGCATGGGGCAACTGTTTGAGGCCAGTAATCCTCCTGTTGAGGTACTTCAGTGGCCTTTCCAGTTGCTGACAGTGCCTAGTCAGATTCATCACAAGTGTGTTGTGATACTCTCTGACAGGTTTGATGACTGATGAGTAGAGGGAACCTCCTTTGACCTACATGCACAGACCTTGGCAGGTTGTGTGAACACATAGCATGATTTTCTGAGCACTTTGTGAATGTGTTTCTGGAAGTAGAGATGACTAACCACATTTGTCCATAGATCCCTTATTATCACCTCCATATTTAGCCTAAGTGTGTGAGCATGCCCAGTATGACCTTTCAGTATGTTGTTGCCTGACATTTGCTTTGTTTATTTAAGTGTGTGAGCATGCCCAGTATGACCTTTCAGTGTGATGCTGAATGAAATCCAGTACATTTGTTGAAGTGTGTGAGCACGGCCGCTATAGACATTTATACTATATGTGTGTGTGGAAAATCAAGTTGTATTTTTACAACAGGGCTCACCTTTGTGTCATAAATCAACAGGGATCATGCTGTGCCTGCAGGGCTTCCATGAGACACTTTGCATAGACTTATCAACATTTCTACATACAGGGGGGGACAGCTATTCTTTGCACATTTCTACCTGGGGGCACACCTGATTGTTACTGTGGGTGTACACAGGATGAGGGGTTCACCTGACACTTATACACGTTTTCTAGGCCTACACTGCTATGTAAGGTACTCCATTTCAGTCTGTACTGTTGTCTATCATACTGGCTTGAGGCATACTACTGTACTACAGACCTTAGCATCCACTGTCACATATATTAGATTGCAACTTCATAGCCTATCCAACCCACATCACACCGCCTGGCCTGCTGTTCTCTGTCTGCATAGGCCTGTGGGGGAGGTTACCCATATGCATCTTTAGGGGCATGCTACAGCAGTTCTTTGTGTTTTCATTAGTGTACAATTGTCCTGCTGTGTCTGTGCCAGTGAAATGCTGTCATGGCTTAGTGGTTCAGTACTGTGACTATAGTGCACAGTATCTTGGGTTCGTCCCCTGTCACTGCTTTTTATTTGCATGCTGGGCAGACCAGGCTGCTTAAGGAACAGTAAAGCAGATATGAGCATGTTTACCTGACTTTGCTCAACTTTGCCCGACTTTGCCCAACATTGCTCAATGTTGCCCAACATTGCTCAATGTTGCGCTAGTTAGCGCGGGCAATTTTGTTTACATATACTAAATAGTGGTAAAAGCTGCTTAGCACTGCTTTATGTTGCTTAAAACATGGCAATCATGCCTCAGGTGGTGCTGCAGGGCTGCCTATGTTGGATGCACATAATACACTTCCTATAGATGTGTGAAAACAGGTAGTGTCAAGTTAGGCATCCATTTTATTTTATGTGTGAGTCAAAGAGAGGTATCATTTCTAGGGTTCCTACTGAGCCAGTGTATGTGCTATGCGTTGTCTCTTTGCCAAGGCCAAGGCATACTGGGCACGCCTCCTTCTACCTACTGGGGCAGGCACAGGTTGTTCCTCCTCCGAGTCATGCTGTGCCTGTGCAGGCCTTGGCAATGGTGGGGGGCTGTTTGTCCTTGCCCTATGCTGTTCCTGCTACAGCTGTTTTCGCAGAATCATATTGTGTAGCATGGCACATACCATGACAATCTGGGTGCATGTAGTTGGTGAGTACTGCAAGGCTCCACCAGATGTGTCCAGGCACTGGAACCATGACTTGAGCATCCCAAACACACGCTTGATTACATTTCGTGTTTGTGCGTGTGCCTCATTATGGAGTTCTTGTTCAGGTGTGTGTGTATTTCTGATGGGTGTCATCAACCACAGCTCCAGTGCACATCCAGTATTCCCCACTAGGTGACAGTCAGGGATGTCCCCATTGGCAAATGTCTGGTACAGCTGCGTTAGATGACAGATATGGGAATCATGGTAGCTTCCAGGGCAGCCAGTACACACATTCAGTATTATGCCCTGGGCATTGCACACGGCCTGGCAGTTGATGGAGTGGAAGCCCTTGTGGTTGATGTAGGCCCTACCCCGCTCACCAGCTGGTGCTTTGATGTGTATGTGCGTGCAGTCAATTGCACCCACTACCTCACAGTATTCTGCTATTTGCTGGAAGAGACGCATACTGCTGGCCAATGCCTCACGGGAATTGGGGAAATATACATGATCACCAACATGTGCTGACATGGCATTCAGGAACTGGTGCAGTACCCTGGATGCTGATGCCTGTGAAAATCCCATCATATCACCAGTTGGTCTCTGGAAGGTATTTGTTGCTAGTATTCTTAGGCCAACACATAACTTGGTTTCCACTGGGATGAGTTCCCCTCTGTTGATTCTGTGTGTGAGGCGTGGCCTGCACAGCTTAACAATTTGCTGCAGGAGGTCTCTGTCCACTCTATAGCGCTCCACTATCTCCAGCTCATGTAGCCCCTGGTAGGTTACGCTGGGTTGGTACACTCTTCTCCATCTCCTCACTGTGGGTTGCTCAGCAGCATTCACAATGGCACCACCCTCAACATCTTGCACATGTTGCCTTATAATAGCAATGGCAGCTCCTAACATTTTTTGTCTCAGTTAAGCTTTTTAAGTTTTCACTTCTTTTTGTAGACTGCAGTGTTGCAGTGTTTCTGAGAAAAACATGGGGGGATGTTGTTTGAAGAGTTTTAAGTGTTGGGCTGGGCTGGGCTAGTGTACTGCCTGTGTAATTGGCTGATTCTGATTGATTTCACCTGGCAACGCTGCTAGTTCTCCTTGGTTAACTTCCTACTATCTTTTTTCCTTCCTTTTCCCTTTCTGTTTCCACATGGGGCAGCGCTGTGCAAACAAGCGCAAACACGCGTGCACACAGGCTTACACAGGCTTAGACAGGTGCACGTCTGTGCACACAGGCTTAGCCAGCCTTACACAGGCTTACACGGGTGCACACACGCGCACACAGGCTTAGACTGGTTTACAGGTGCACACATGCACGCACACAGTGTAAGCATCTTTGCAAGAAACATTAGTGATATCCACGGTGTACACCTTCAGTTTCTGGGTTTAAGTTAAGACAACTGTTGACACGCCTCTTCCAGTCCTAAGTAACTCACAGCAAACACATGCCACTCTGCTCCAATCAGCTTACAGTCTTTGATACATACCCCCTCATGATGTCGCCTATCTTCTACTCTACTACTCCCCTAATCCTACACTTACACTCTAGAGACATGGTTCACATGGCAGGGAAAATTGGGATTCACTATCCTTATCCTCATTTGCATTGGATTGCCTACTAATGCTTGGTTACATCTCTCAAACTGAGCTTCCCCCTTTAGCAACCACTACTCAGTAGCCATGTTGTCTTCAGCCTGCCATTCACCTGCATGGCAGAGGAATATTTTTAATAAAATGCCTATTTTTGCCTTTTTTGTTTTTATTTTTTGGTTTTTATAGCGCTGCACATTTGCGTGGCACTGCGGTATGCTTAAACATCGGAGATCGGTGAAAAAAAATAATTTATTTTTAATAATTTGCAACAGATAAAAATGCCAATGGCCTTATATTTGGCCATTGGCATACTTCCTCAACTGGATGCATCCTTTATTTGGAGCTGTCATAGCTCCGTTTTGCTATTTGCAGAAAGGTACTCCGTTACCAACGGAGTACATTTCTGCAAATAACTCTACTTTTACTCTAACAGGTTAGTGTTTCCTGGATCGCAAATTTTCCTCATTTGCATAGCTTTCAGCAGTAAATGAGGTAATTTGCATAACATAACACTGTCCATGCAAGAGTAGTTTTAGGAGCTCTCATGCACGCTCCTGCCAGCTGTTGCTGGATCGCTCGGCAGACATATTGGATGTCTGGAGTCTTACTCTACTCTTAGACTCCATGCAAGCCTTCATGAATCCAGCCCATAGTCTAATTGTTGAGTACTGGAGAGGTACATGGTTAGCAAATTTCAGGTGTTTACCTATGACCAGTGTTTGTAGCATAGTTTGCTGTGGTAAAATGTGCTAGTGTGTGAACATGTAAGATATCATGGTGTTTAGACATTATTATAGTTATAGCAAAATAAATACTATGAATAGAAAATGCAATAGGTATAACTTACAACCATATGCGTCAAACACAGTGACATCTGCTATAGCTTTTAAATATTAATTCAGCAACTGTCATGTGAAAAAATAAGAATTGTAAGGTTTTAATAAATGAGCAGTGTTTAGCAATTTTTCAGGTAGGTGTAATGTTTTTGTTGGATCAGAGCTGAAATTTTCAGCAGTTTGGTATTGCAAAGCATTAGTGACTGACGAAATATGAAAATAAAGTGAATTTCCTGAAGGGATACAGTTGATTACTGTTGCAAATAGGAGAAAAAGTGTACAATTAAGATAGTTGGTGACAAAAGGAGAAATTTGGTTGCAGGTATTTACTGTTTGAGGCAATGGTCCAATTAATTTTATTAGAAGGATTCACTGGTGCTGACAGAGTAAGAAAATGTGGTAATGATTGCAGAGGGGAGGGAGAGGTGCCCAAGGGCTAAATGCATCTCATAAATACACTTATTGATATATTAGCAGTCTCTCCTAAGAGCACCTTCTTAAGTTTGTATCTTGCAGAGGTCTGGGTGATCCTGCTCATGGTAAATATGAGGTGCAAGAGTCATCATGAAGAGAAGACCAAAAGAGGACATAATTTCTGATGATTTAAGATTTCTGTCTACCTCTATTCTAGGAAATGTTACTGCAAGACTCAGAGTCGGCATTAATGCTATCCGTAAGGAAGAAAACTCCACTGACATTATTGCTGTTAACTTCAGGCAGGTAAGTGGATGTGAACGGAAATGATTCAGGAGCCCACCAAATTCATTTTTCAAATATACACAAAGAAGTGTAAAATTATACTGCTAACAAACTGCTACTGATTTAGAAACTATATGAAGTAAGATGTTAATGTATGAGGTAATCCTCAAAGCTGAACTGTGATGTGTCCAGTGTTTGCAGGTTACCTATGTCCTCATTTATTACGTCCATGATGATTATTGGCCTGGCCCCATTGTAGGAATGTATCCGTATTATGATGATTATACATTGTCATTTATTTCCAGTTCTAGCAACAGTGCACCTACCAGGATTGGGCACCTTTTTCTACTTCTGGTTCAGTGTGGATGACGCCATTTACAGTAAGCTCTGAACACTGTGGTTTATTTCCTCTGAGGTTACAGACATAGTTTTAGAAAGCTTTGTGGTTGTCCTCTGCCTGAGAAGCAATTTTTTCTTCAAATGTAGCCGTTGAATAATTAAATAACCCTCTTTGCTGCTTGTTTAGATTACTCAGGGGCTTTTAGTATGTATGCTATGTTCCTGTTATGATTGAACGAGATTTTTTTTCCTTTTGTGTTATAAACGATTGATACTGTGATTCCCCCAGGGCAGCTTGTCTTTTCAGTTTGTGTGGCACACTTCTGTTTAGCACAGCTATCATCTAGCTGCTTCTGTCTGATTTTGACCTGCAAAATATTTTTTCTTTCTTTCTGGTATTTGACATACCACCGAACTTACCAGCAGACTATCACAAGCATGGAGCTACCATATGTTTTGTGGTTTCTTCTAGGCTTTGTCAGTCACTTGTGGGATTCAGGTTGGAGGAAGAGCTCAATATCTAAATGTTATACTATTTTATTGAATTACGCACATCTTCTCCTTACTGATAATAATGAGTCTCTGTTAGATAGGTGGGAGGAAGGGCTCAGTAATAAGTGTCATACTATTTGTACATACTCTTTGTTCTAAGTCAGTAACTACCCTGCAATACTTCTGTTATTCTTCTTTTATGAGGCATGTGTAGAGTTTAGATGACAGGAAGGGCTTAGCAAAACAGAACTTGATCCCTTAGGTCCATTACTGAATGAAGACATGTAAAGAGAAAAGGCATAGGTAAGGAAGACTGCTGACACTGAAGGATGTCGCGAGACTGTAGTGGTATCAGCTGTCTGAGTGGGTAGCCAGCACAACTATCGGACAGATGGCCTTGCCTGCCACTGAAGTCCCATGCCTGTCCTGGGTTCATAGTGGAGTGACAGTCCTTACCTTGCTTTTTCTCTTCTAAATCATTTAGATTTGTAATTCTTTTATGACACTATTTGAAGCTAGAGTACCTTTTAATCATAGTTTTGTTTATAGTTATATTCTCTTATTCTAAATAATTCTGTGCAATGTAATCCACTGTCATTAAAGTTAGTTTGTCTTAAACCTACTGAGCTGTTCTGGGGTTTGGTTGAAGTGGATAATTTTAAAAATACATAGGTTGGCATGACTATTTCAGTGGGTACAAAGTCTTGAATCAGAACAGTATGCATTTTATTGCATCTAAAGTCAGTACAGCAACAAGTAGGATTACACCTCTTTGACCTATTTGACCTTTAGTGCTTGTAAGAATTGTCAGTTTCTCTTTGTGTTCAGCATTATCATATTTGTATTATTTTCTTAGTGTTTACACTGACCTACTTATAGCTGTTGAATTATCTGTGAAGAACATGAACAGCGAATGCTTATTTTGATTATTTTGCCTTGTAATTAAGAAGGGCTGTGACTTACATTTTTTTTTGTTGTGTATTAACCTGTTTGCATACTGAGAAGAAGTTAAACCAGATTATGTCATTAGCTGAAAGATATCTTGTCTGATTTATAATTAGATTATTGCTCTTTTTTATTATTTTGCTTTAAAGTGTCAGTGATGTTGTTTTTGGGCTGGTTGCTAAGAAAATCAGAGCCAGAGCTTATCCCAGAGGGTTTGCACAAGAGGTGGGTGATGAACAATTATCTAGTTCTACAAAGATGGCATCTGAGGTAGGCACTAAGTCCTATTTCATGTAATTTGGAAGTGACATAGATGCAACGTTATCTTATTCAACTGATGCCAGAATTGGCTTTGGTAGATTTTATTTGTCTACAGATGTGTTTGTTTAGTTTTAGACGGCATTTATCTTTCTGGGTGCTGCACCTCCTGCTTTTGCCCATGATTTTCTTCCTTCTGTTACACAGCCTATTGATGTTGCAATTCTACCAAGGGTGGCTGTTTTTGTTTTTTTTTTATGTTTAGCTGTTGCGTTGTATGGTCAGTGTTTCCAATAATACATGGGTTTCATGGGTCATACGAGTGTTCCAAATGATTCGGTGTGCCAGTGCTCAAACCGATGCTATGCTGAAACCGAGCATAACATTTTTTTTTTTTTGCATCTGGATGTTGGCATTGCTCAACCAGATATTTTGGACAATATTTCTGCCTTTTGTACTTCTGTGTTATTGTAACCAGAAGGATGGTTAGGTGAGAACATGAATTACTACTTTTTGGATTCATTTGTAGACGGATCAGCCAAATTAGTTTGACATTTTTGGCTTGGCTTACTGCATTTTTGATTATACTCAGTAGTTGCCGGAGTGAGATAAAGGTTATTATTTGCTTGTGAAGGGAGTGTATGTGTAATGTACAGTACCTGTAAGTACTGATGGCTTTAGTACACTGGATGCACATTGGGCTATCTTTGGGAGGATATCCCTTAGGTTATGAATACTACAATACTGAAGGGATGGACATCTACTATTATGATAACATCTAACACAGCTGTACTTTCTGTGGTGCCATGGCCTAATTCCCTTAGTATGAATACCTCTTTGTGTCTCCCTTGGGAAGTGTCCACTGACATACTGAGTCTAACCAATTGCTTGGGAAGTGAAATGCACATCAGAGTACTTGACCACAGCATTTTGTGATGTACACAAACAATTGTAATATGACTCATTCCTCATTGCTTGGTATCTTGCTAACATATAGGTGGGAGGATGGGCTCAGTAATAACTGTCATACTATTTTTACTGAGTAAGTAAATCACTATGGCCTTATTCTAACAGATTATAATGACTCTGTGTAACATAACAGCTGCAGAAAGTAATATAATGAATACCTACTCAACAGGCAAATATCACCTATGTCTGAGCATCATACCTCTCAACCTGGAAACATCAAAAATCTGGACAAGGCCCATGAAAAATAGGTACCAGTCTGTATGCTAATTAATGTAAAATTTGCATACATAATTACACAGCCCCGCCCACTTCAATGGAATTGTGGGATACCAACTTTCAAACACAAACTGAAGAATAGAACCAAAATATAGCACCAGAGTCCTGCTGCTGCCATTCCAATGTCCCATTACCTGGCTATTTAGTAAACACTTAAATGATGCACTTTTTTATCTTTTGTGTCATTTACTTTGCTTTTATTACAGAAATGCAATACAAAATGTCACAACTTCACAGGAGTAAGGGGCCCTTACATATAGCTTCAGTCAGGGAGGTACAGATAGGGCACAATGCTTATTACCACAGAACAGTGTTAGGTTGCCAAAGCCTGTGCTATCTCATTAAAAAAAAAAAAAATGTCACAGCTGTACACCACAGAGAAATGTACTATAGCACCAACTAATGCATTTTGGAATTACCACAACGAGAACACAAAAACAAGATTTGGAATATAAAGACTGGTATTTTATTCCAAAAACTGGTTCAGTAAACATGGAAAAAAATAAAAAAGTAAAACCTATGCATAGGTATAGGCATATTAGACATTTTTTCTTCTTAATGTTATATCATTTTAATTGATATTATAGATCATGTGGCAGGAGATTTTACAGTAGGTGTTAGGAAACTGGCTTTAGAATATGGGGAATATAGCTACAAAATATGCTGAAGGTATATCTATATCTTGGTTTGAAAATAATTTGTCAGTTTTTATCAGTGCATTAAAAAGGAAGAGGTCATTTCAGCATAAGAAAAGACAGACACCTACTCACACACACACACACACACACACACACACACACACACACACACACACACACACACACACACACACACACACACACACACACACACACACACACACTGTGGTTAAGTGAAAAAAACTCATAATGAGACTGGCATTATCTACAGTCACAGGTGTATTAATGCCTGTAACAGGCTGGAACTGCGTGGCATTATTTACATGTGGAGCTAGACTACTGCCTGTAACAGGCTGGAACTATGAGGCATTATCTGTATTTAAGGCACAATAGTATAAAATGAAAGAAATGTAGTATAGTACAAGAAGGAGAAGTAATGAAAAAGTACAATGCAATACAGTAAAACATAGCTAAAAACTGAACATGACAAAAGTCTGCAACAGAAGTGGTTTACAAATGAGTAACAACATTGCTTTCATTTCTGTATGGTTTGTATTTACTGACTTACTGTACATATGTCCGACAGAGGTAGAATTAAGTTTTCCTGCCAGAGAAGGCAGTGTTAGTCAAGGATGTTTCTATTTATAGTATGTCCATCAAAAGACATGGCAGACAGAAACATAGCAGAAAGTATGGTGTTTTTCACTTTTGACACCCCTTAGGTACCTTAAGGTCGCCAGCTTCTTCTGCAGCAGTTGTACAATCCAATAGCTCTGCTCGCTTCCTCTGCAGGTGTAAAATCCAATATGCCCGAACCGGCTCACTAAGAAGCCTGTAAACTCCAGTATTCAAACTGTTTCTGCCTTCTAAATAAGCTCAATTCTGCCCGAACAGCTCGCCTGACAGTATTCAAACAGTTTCAGCATTCAAACAGATGCGTGTCACACACACACGCATCTAAGCTTAATTCCAACAAGCTGACCTAGCTGATGTCATCGCGCACGTGATGACGTCAGCTCCAAAAGCACGGAATCTAAAAAAATAGATTGTAAAATTGGAAATGAAGGGGTGCCACTTGGGAATCGTGGCACCCCATTATTGGGATCCCAAAACTCGGTAAAAAACAAGTAATTCGGGACGGTTGGGAGGTCTGTTGAGCATGCATAATTTTGTAAGTCATTAGCACAGTGCAGTTACAATATAGCACTGAGTCATTAGCACTTTTCAGGCAAAAGTGTCAGCAGCTATCACTGTTATTCACATAACTAAAAGTCGTTATCACATTGATGAATGCACAACTCATGTTTGGCTTTTTCAACACTTGGAGTCATTGCAATACACCCCCCTCCACACCAATTTAATTTATGTCATTCTGTCATATGTCAGAGGGCCTCACCCTGCTTTTAACATGTACATGTGCCCTTTCTGTGCCCCCTTGTCAGTTACTGGCCAAGCCCTTCATAGGTTCATAAGTTGGAACTAGGCTATCGGCCCTAAGACCTATGCAAGCCTAGCCATAACAATTCCCTGGCTATTTCTTCCCACACTATTTACTTCCCTGGAACCTTGTCTAGCAGAGTGACTGACATGATCCCTGGGGTGAATTTCCTTTCTCCCATCCAATCATAAAGGTTCCATTTGAAGAGGGCCAAAGAGGCGCTCTGCTTGACATGTATGGGCAGTCTATTCCAGAGTCTGGGGAGTCTCTGGGTCAGGAACCTATCCCTCCAGCATGTTTTGTTTATTGTGATGACAAGATTTAGATCTCTGGAGCATGTGGCTCTGAGGAATTGGGATTTCTTTAAGTGTAGCATGTCCAACAACTCTGGGTTTGACATGGCCTTGTATGTTAAGCAGAGATCGCCTCGGAGTAGACGATATGTGACAGAGTATATAGCTGGAGTTTTTTAAGGCAGTCAGCATAGGGCATCTGCTTTAGGCCTGTGATTCTTTTAGTGAGGTATTTCTGTGGCCTTTCCAGTTGTTGCAGATGTCTTGAGAGGTATATACCAAATGGGGCATTGTATTCTATAATGGGTCTAATGAGGGATGAGTACAGTGGGACAATGACCTCCTTTTTTCTGGATGAAAAGCCCTTAGTGATGAGGTGTGCCACATAGAAGGATTTCCTGACTGTTGTAGTGATGTGGTTATTGAAAGCGAGACCACTGTCCTCCTGTGTCCCTAAGTCTCTTATCACACTTTTGGTGTTTAGTGTACTGCCACCTATGTGACAATTCACGGGTACATGTTTTTTCCCAAAGAGGATAACTATACATTTCTTAGCATTGAGCTTGAGCCCATGGCTCTGGCACCAAGCATCTGTTTCTGTAAGGCCCTTTTGTAGAGTATCCACATCATTTGGGGATTCAATAATGGCTCCCAGTTTGCAGTCATCTGCGAACTTTGTTAGCCAGAGTCCCTTAGTGTTGGCCTGTACTTCAGAGAAGTAGATGCCAAACAAGAGAGGTCCCAGGACTGAACCCTGAGGTACTCCACTTGTCACTTGTCTGGAGCTGGATTTGGAGTCAGCTACTTTTACAGTGTGGGTTCTGTCAGTAAGCCAGTTGGCAACCCATCGAGTGACGTAGGGATTAATGCCCAGCTTAGTACATTTATCTATGATTCCAGAGTGGAGGATGGTGTCAAAGGCCTTGGCGAGGTCCAGATAAGCTATGTGGACTGCCTTACCCTCATCCACGGCTCTGGAGACTGATTCGAAGAAGTCAATAAGGTTCAGGAGATAAGATTGGCCCTTCACAAACCCAATCTGAGTGAGGTCCAGTGTTTTAAAGTTGCCAATGTCTTTGTTTATAAGTTCCATGATAATATGTTCCATGGCCTTGCAGATCAGGCTCGTCAGACTGATGGGGCAGTAGTTCCAAGCTGGATCCCCCCTTGTGGAGTGGGATAACTGCAGCTGTGCACCACTCAGTGGGCATGAAACCTGAGGTGAGGGTATGATTAAACATGACACTTAGGTGAGGTGCCAGTTCATTTTGTAGTTCATGTACTACACAGCCCGGGATGTCATCTGGTCCCATGAATGCTGTATTCTTAGCTTTGGAGAGTGCATTTTTTACCTGTGTGGCCGTTATAACCAGAATTTGGCAATTTTCCAGTATTAACATGGGCCATTTAGGGGGTGAGAGGGGGGTGAAGTTGGCACTGAATCGATCTGCCAGGATATTGGCAATATCCTTGGGATCAGTATATTTAATGCCATTCTGTTGTAGCTCAGAGCAGATCTGAGCATTGCCATTTAGATTCTTGACATAGTTATAGAATTCCTTGTGGTTGTCTTTGGAATCTTTGGCAATTTTATTTTCGTAACTAGCTTTGGAGGATTTTATGAGGGATCTCAGCTTCTTACTGAGGCTGGTAAGGGAGTTTTTTGCATCCTGGGATTTTCCTCGTTTCTGCAACAGTTTTTTTCCTTTTTTTGCAAAGTTTGTTTATGGCAGGGGACCACCATATCAGCTTCCTTTTTTTGGAGGAGAGCATCTTGGTTCTATTTGGGATGGCACGATTTATGCATGAGGAGATGTGCTCGTATAATGCCTTAGTGTAGGACTCAGCAGTCGAACTTTCAGTTCCCATCTGCATGGATGTCATGAAGTTTGTAACTTCTGACTTGAGTAGCATGAAGTTGGCCTTGGAGAAGTTTTTTATGGAGGTTTCCTTACTGGGTGGTGTGGTTGGGATGTGGATGTTAAGGGTGATTAGCTTATGGTCTGACCTGACCAACGAGGGGGTGACCATAGGTGTAGAGCATCGATTTCCCATGTTGGTAATGGCCAGGTCTAGGATATTGGAGCCCCTGGTGGGATTATGGATTAGATGATCCAGGGCATTGGAATTTATGAATTCCAAGAACCGTTGGGCAAAAGTGTTGGTGCACAAGTAGTTTTCCCAGTTAATGGCAAGGTAGTTGAAATCACCCAGTATTAGGGTGTTTGGTTGTATATTAATATTTTCCAGTATGTTTAGAAAGGTGTAGTGAGAATCTTGAGGCATGGTGGGGGATCTGTAGCAAGCTACAGTTTGGATTGCAGTCTTACCTAGTGTTAGTTGCACCTGGAAAATTTCAGATGCATTGTGTTGGGCAACTAACATGGTGGTGTGAATATCCTTGGTGAATATGGACACTACTCCACCTTTAGTGTTTCGATCCTGGTTTGGTAGCTGAAAAGTGTGATAAGAGTTGTAGCCTGGTATTGCAGGGGTGCTCTCTGGCGCCTTGAACCAGGTCTCAGTTACTGCACAGATATTGATGTTCTCCATTTTTAGGAGTGCCTCAAGAGAGTGCATTTTGAGGTTTAGACTTCTAGCATTGAGTAGCATTACCTTCAGATTTTGCATGCTTGTACCTGTTATGTTGGTGGTTTTGTCCTTTGAACTTTGCCTAAAAAAGGCACTATAGGGGTGGCAAGAGCCTTAACCAGTAACCTGAATCCTAGGAGCGACAGGTGCAGACCATCTCTGGCAAAGCATCATGGTCTGTTGATCATGTTGTCCCAGGCAGGCAGATACTGGATCCCTTTTGAATGACACCAGAAGCTTAGACAATTGTTGAAGTCAATCATTTTGTCCTTATATTGTGGTATCATTCTGGGCGAAGGCAGGATGCTACTCAGGGCTAGGGTCATACCTGCCTGGGCGAAATGATCCGAGAGCTCTTCCATGTCTCTTTTCATGTAGTCCAGGGAGGTACATCTTAAGTCATTCACTTCAACATGGACAATGACAGAGTCATATTTGTACTTGTTGTAGAGTGACTTGAGTGCATGAGTTAAGTGGCGGATCCTGGCACCCGACAGGCAGCTCACTGTAATTTTCTCCTTGTTCAGCCCGGTGAGTGGGACATCAGTGTGCCTGACTATAGAGTCACCTATGACTAAAGTGCTAGGTGCACTGTCTTGCCTTAGGGGCTGTTGCTGGGTGGCACACTGGTGTTGTGAGCTATGTGACACTTTGGTTGTGATTGGTGTTTGTTTGCATTTCAGCTTCGGAGGTTCTTGTTGCTTGGGCAGGTTACAGTAAAGGGCCTCCACATATGTGGTTTAGTGTTGCTATGTGTGGGTGTTGGTGGTGTGAGTTTAGAAGGGCTATGTGTTGCTTGAGATGTTGTGTGGGTGTTAACCTTCTCCTCTTGACTGTCTAGCACAATCTTGGGTG
The DNA here is from genome assembly GCF_019279795.1 of Protopterus annectens. Classification (NCBI taxonomy): domain Eukaryota; kingdom Metazoa; phylum Chordata; order Ceratodontiformes; family Protopteridae; genus Protopterus; species Protopterus annectens. The sequence continues at coordinate 1,312,020,402 of NC_056729.1, forward strand.
GAGAGAGCATTGTTTCCAATTTGGCTATGTAAGTGCATCTCTCACAGGCTATAGTGTTGGGTGGTAGGAGAAGGGGGTTGTCTGTGTACATGAGGCAATTTCTGCATTGCCCCAGTATGCCCAGATTTTTCAGGTGGACAGGAGAAATCAACAGAAACTGACCCTTGGACATGCCTGGTTTGGTGCTTTTTTTTTGAAAGTACAAGAGCTGTTTTCCTTTACTTTAGCAAGGTACGTTGCAATTATAGTCTGTTCATAGGTTCATAGGTTCATACTAGGCTATCTACCCTAGGGCATTTATAAGCCTAGCCAGAGTGTGTTTGGCTTTCGCCACCCATTTTAAATTAATTTTGCTATGCCCTTTTTCGAGGTTAGTATACTGTGCCTCAGTCTAACAGTGACACAGAAGTGATACCCGGGGTAAACCTACAATCTCCCATCCACTCATCAAGATTCCTCTTGAAGAGAGTCAATGAGGGACTCTGCCTAACCTGGAGTGGGATTTTATTCCAGAGTGAAGGGAGCCTCTGGGTTATGAATCTGTCCCTCCAGCATGTCCTATTTATTTCAGTGCTGAGGTTCAAGTCTCTCGGCGTAGCTCGATGGGATTTGGATTTTCTGAGGAGCAGCATGTCCATTAATTCCGGGTTGGACATGGCTTTATATGTCAGGCACAGATCGCCTCTGAGCAGGTGGTATGCCACTGAGCAGAGATGGAGTTTCTTTAACCGGGCAGCATATGGCATCTGTTTGAGCCATTTGATCCTCTTGGTGAAGTACTTCTGGGGTCTTTCCAGTTGCTGCAGGTGTCTGGTAAGGTACATCCCAAAAGGGGCATTGTACTCAATTATGGGCCTGATGAGGGATGAGTAAAGAGGCACGATGACCTCCCCTGATCTAGATGTGAATCCCTTCATGATTATGTGGGCTATATAAAATGTTTTTCTAACCACTTTAGCCACGTGGTTGTCAAATGACAGATTGCTATCAACTTGGGTCCCCAGGTCCCTAATTACTTCTTCTGTACTTAATAGATTACCACCTATGCGGTAATTTGTGGGCACTTTGTTTTTGCCAAAGGGGATGACTATACACTTTTTGGCGTTTAGCTTGAGGCCATGGCTCTGACACGAGTTGTCTGTTTCTATGAGGCCCTTTTGGAGGATGCTTGTGTCAGTTGGAGAGTCTATTATGGTGCCCAGTTTGCAGTCATCTGTGAACTTGGTCAGCCACAGTCCTTCCATGTTGGCCTGTACCTCTGAGAAATATATACCGAACAAGAGAGGTCCCAGGACTGAGCCTTGTGGGATGCCACTTGCAACTGGTTTGGAGTCTGACATGGCTCCAGCAATTCTAACCATGTGGGTTCTGTCCTTGAGCCAGTTTGCAACTCATCTAGTGACATAGGGGTTTATATTTAAGCTGGTGAGCTTATCTATAATGCCCGAGTGGGATTTTGTATCGAAGGCTTTTGCGAGGTCCAGGTAGGCTGTGTGGACCACCTTCCCCTCGTCAATGGCCTTGGTGACTGTTTCAAAGAAATCGACCAGGTTTAAGAGGGAGGATCTGCCCTTAACAATGCCGAACTGGGTACAATGCAGTGTCTGTAGGTCCCCAATATCTTTATTTATGAGGTCCATGATGATCCTTTCCATAGCTTTGCAGACCAAGCTAGTCAGGCTTATGGGGCAATAGTTTCCAGGATCCGTTGAGGCACCACCTTTGTGGAGAGGGACCACTGTTGCTGTATGCCACTCATTGGGTACATATCCCGTTGTAAGGCTGAGATTGAACAGTAGTTTTAGGTTTGGGTTTAGCTCTTCTTGGAGTTTATGTAGGATGCAGCCCGGGACACAGTCTGGTCCCATTGATGCTGTGTTTTTTGCTTTGGAGAGGGCAGCTCTTAACTGAGCATCTGAGATGTCAGGGGGGCAGCACTCTGCTGGGATAGATATTTGCCATTTTGGTCGGGAGGGGGGGGAGAAGTTTGTGCTGAACCTGTCAGCTAAGATGTTGGCAATGTCTGTGGGTTTGGTGTATTTTTTGTCATTTTGGACTAATTCTGAGCATATCTGGGAATTCCCACCCAGGTTCCTAACATAACTAAAGAAAGCCTTGTGATTATCCTTAGTGTCCTGTGCAATTTTTCTCTCAAAGCTGGCCTTAGACGATTTTATGAGTGCCCGTAGTTTTTTGCTAATACTGATCAGAGATGCCTTCCCTTTTTGGGATTTTGCTCTATCATGTAGTAGCTTCCTCCTTCTATTGTATAGTTTGTTTATGGCTGGGGTCCACCAGACAGGATGCCTGCCTTTGGAGGACTGGGTCTTGGTTTTATTTGGGATTGCATGATCCATGCATTCCTGAAGGTGTTCATAGAATGCGTTTATAAAGGATTCTGCGGTCTGGGCCATATTTTCCACAGGCCCGGGGGCTTTGAAGGATTCCACCTCAGTTTTGAGGAGTGTGAAATTTGCTTTTTGAGAAGTTTTTCACAGTGGTTTTCTGGGCAGGGCGTGGGGTCGGGATGTGAATATCCAGTGAGATTAGTTTATGGTCTGATCTTACCAGTGAGGGATACACTACTGTTCTGGATCATAAAGTCCCCATGTTGGTGATGATCATGTCCAGTATGTTTTCCCCTCCTGTGGGAGTGGTAACAAGTTGTTCCATAGCATTTGAGTTTATAAATTCTAGGAACTTTTGGGCTAGGATGCTTGAGCTAGAGTAATGCTCCCAGTCTATGTTTGGGTAGCTGACGTTGCTCAATATAATGGTTTTTGGAGAGACCTTCATATTTTCCAGTGTTCTCAGGAAGGGCGAGTGGGGTTCCTGGGTTTGGGAGGGTGGTCTGTAGCAGGCTATAAACTGGAAGGCAGTTTTAGCCACTGTTAGTGGCACATGGATAGTCTCTGATGCTTCGTGCTGTGCCACCAACCTGGAGGTGTGGGTATCTTTGACGAATATTGATACTCCCCCTCCTTTTGTGGTTCGGTCCAAGTTTTGGGGCCGAAAAGCATGGTATGAGGTATAACCTGCTAGTGCTGGGGTGCTCTCGGGAGCCTTGAACCAGGTTTCTGTTACTGCACAGATATCAATGTTCTCCATGCTAAGGAGAGTTTCGAGTGCGTGCATCCTGAGGTTTAGACTTCTGGCGAGTAGCATTACTCTTAGTTTCTTATCCCTTGTGATACCTATGGAGGTGGATTTGTCTATTGAGCCTTGAGTAAAAAAGGCACTGTGGGGGTAGCAAGACCCTTTGCCAATATTCGAAAGCCCAGGGGTGACAGGTGCAAGCCGTCCCTAGCGAAGCATCATGGCTTGTCGTGCATGTCATCCCAGGCTGACAGGCATTGGATCCCCTTTGAATGACGCCAATACTTAAGCCAACTGTTGAAATTGATCATCTTGCTACTCAAGGTCAGGGTCATACCGGCTTGGGCTACATGCTCAGAGAGCTCCTCTATGTGTCTTTTCATGTAGTCCAGGGAGGTACGTCTCAGGTCATTCACACCAGCATGGACAATGACTGAGTCATATTTGTACTTGCCTTGGAGTGACCTGAGTGCTTGTGTTATGTGGAGGATCCTAGTGCCTGACAGGCAGCTCACCGTGACCTTCTCCTTGTTCAGCCTGGTGAGCGGGACATCAGTGTGCCTGACGATAGAGTCACCTATTACAAGTGTATCAAGTGTGTTGTTTAGCCTTAAGGGCTGTGATTGTTCGGCACACTGGCTTTGTGAGCTATGTGTTGCATGTGTTTTGTTTTGGGGTAGTGGTTGCTTGGGTGTCTGCATTAGAGGTCTCTGCTGCTTAGGCAGATTTTTATTTAGAGCCTCTGAGTATGTTTTTGTGTGTTTATGTGTTTGGTTTGCTGTCGTGGTAGGTCTATGTGAGACTGGAATTGTAGTGAGTGTGGTTTCCTTCTCCTCCTGACTGGTTATGCCAGTACTGAGTTGAGAGAGCTTAGCCTCCAATTTGGCTATATGGTTGCATCTCTCACATGTGTTGGAATTTGTTGGGAGGAGGTGAGGGTTGTCTGTGTACATGAGACAGTTGCAACATTGCCTCAAGATACCCAGATTCACCAGCTGGACCAGAGAGGAGATTGAAAACTGACCTTTGGACATGCTAGAATAGTATTGGGAATTCCTTTATAATTGAAAAAAGGGCCATTGGGGAACAAGGTACTCAAGGGGAGTTTGTGAGGGTGTAGTGCTTTTAATTTTTTAGTGCTGACTTATATAATTGCTTTAGTGAGCAAGTGCCACGTAACTTAAATGCAATGTGTTTACAGGTAACTTAAATGCAAAAATGACAAACCGTAACTTTCTTTCAAGTGAAACAAGGAAATAAGTACAGTAAGCAATGCAGATATCACTAGGGATCCACAGAAGTGCTGAAAAGCTGCGTTTTATGTGGAATTAGCGTTTCAGGGAAATAACAAGCAAACAAACAACAAGCATACAAACAAAGCTAGAGTCAGCAGGCCTGGATCTAGTCTATGCTACAGCAAACAAGGTGTACCAATTTCAGTAAAAAAACAGTTCAAATATGCAGGCACTATAAGCCTTTAACCAGAAATTCCCAGCTCAGAAGGACAGAGTCCAGCCTCTCCTCCCACAAGAGTGCAGACCACTGACCTTCTTAATGTAAAATAACTGGCATGAAGCCCAAGTGCTTAAACCAGAACTAATACACTTTTAGAATAACAGACACTGAGCTCTCAATCAGCAGTTCCCAACTAAGAAGGATGTAAGCTACCTGTCCTGCTACCACAGTGCAGGCCACAAACCTTCCTAATGTAAAACAACTGGTCTGAAGCCCAAGTGCTTAATCCAAAATACTTAGACTGATAGCTACACTTTAATCAAGTTACTACCAAGCAGAAATAAATACAATTGAATACTTTAAAGAATGCCTGGATTAGTGCTCAAGTTATACAAACAAAGCTAGATTCAGCAGGCCCGGATCTAGTCTATGCTACAGCAAACAAGGTGTACCAATTTCAGTAAGAAGCAGTTCAAATGTGCAGGCACTATAAGCCTTTAACCAGAAATTTCCAGCTCAGAAGGGCAGAGTCCAGCCTCTCCTCCCACAAGAGTGCAGACCACGAACCCTCTTAATGTAAAATAACTGGCCTGAAGTTCAAGTGCTTAAACACGAATTAATACACTTTTAGAATAACAAACACTGAGCCCTCAATCAGCAGTTCCCAACTTAGAAGGATGTAAGCTACCTGTTCTGCCACTACAGTGCAGACCACAAACCTTCTTAATGTAAAACAACTGGTCTGAAGCCCAAGTGCTTAAACTAAAAGGCTTAGAATGAGTTACACCAAGCAGTAATAAATACAAGTGAGTACTTTTAAGATGACGCAAAAGCAAAATAAAGTAGGAAGAAACACAAATACAATAAAAGCAGACACATTTTTTTTTAAGTTTTTTTTTTAAGTGGAAAGAGAGAAAGGAAAGAAAGAAAGGAGTAGCAGAACCTAAGCTGATTGGCCTTCTCAAATGTTCTCCCTGTACTGGGTAGAATGAGGTAATGACACTAGACTGGGAGATGGGTCCCAGATCAAATTTACACTAGGGGCAGGCAACTGCAAATGTTTCTCACAGCTGAAAAGCAGCAGTGAGCCTTTAAATGAAAGTTTTAAACAGCTAAAGGAGCCTCTAGAAAAAAAAGTTTAACTGCAACAAGTTATCAGAAACAAACAACCCAACAGATGCTTAATAAAAGTGGACAATTTCCAGTAAATACCTCACACACAGTGAAACTAGCCAGAAAAATACACAGTACACAAAGTGCTATAAATAACAAAGAAATAAAGAACAAAATAAACAAAAAACAGGATACTTAATGTTATATACTATAGCTCCGAGTTTCCTCAGTGTCCTTCCTTCGATCAGTTCAGTGTGAAATGGCAGAACACTCACAACTAAACTTTTAGGTAACAGAAAGTTGAAACCTGAGACAGCTTTTAAGAAAGAAATCTCAAAAGAACCAATGAGGTACTTAGTCTAAGCTGTAGTCCAGGTGACCTCAGTCAGCCAATGACCTCAAACAATTCTCTCTCACTGAAATGCCTGATGGCTTTGGCTAAACCAAGATGTCCCTGAATATGTGCTCAGACACACAGCCTCCACAAACATTAGGCCCAAATACAAGCCTGAATATGGAAATGCTACAAATATCCCCACTACTTAGAACAAACTGCAGAAATGTTTCTCACAGCTGAAAAGCAGCAGTGAGCCTTTACGTGTACACAGTACACAAACTGCTATAAATAACAAAGAAATAAAGAACAAAATAAACAAAAAACAGGATACTTAATGTTATATATTATAGCTGCGAGTTTCCTCAGTGTCCTTCCTTCGATCAGTTCAGTGTGAAAATCTCAGTTCACTGTGAAAATCCTGCTAGTGTGAAAATCCTACTAATATTTAGTGCATATCATTAATTTCTCCTTATTAATAAGGAGAGCTGAGTGCTTGTATCAGTTTATGGCTTCCTAGTGCTTTCCAGCAGGTATTAAAGCAAGTGCTAGTCACAGGAATGCTTAAAGGTAAGATGAAAAAAATGGTTTATCCTAAGCACTGCAGTGCACTAGAGAAGTTAGATGTGAAAGTAGGTAACTTAAGTTTTACCTGTTTAAAAAGTTAAGTTTTAGTGGAGAGTCACTATTTTTAAAACAGCAAGATAGGTCCCTCTTCCTTATTTTTTGCCAGCTGCTATTGTGTTGGTGGATGCATCACGGGGGGCATACCCAGCCACCATGGATCTTGTGATCCACCTGGATCGCAGTTGTGAACTTTGAGACTCTTCAGCTCAGTCCCATAGTGCTGCTGTCCTAGGTAAGCATGGCCTTGGGGGTGCCACTGTGATGCAATGTTTCCCTCTGGGAAAGGACACATGCAAAAAGACACAGCCTGGGTCAGTCTTGGTCTTTTCACATGTTGTCTTGGTGGATGCATTTAACGTGGAGGTGGGGTTACATCAAGGATCAGCTCTGAGCCCTTTTTTTATTTGCAATGGTGATGGGCAGGTTGACAAACGAGATCAGACAGGAGTCCCCGTGGACTATGATGTTTGCAGATGACATTGTGATCTGTAGTGAGAGTAGGGAACAGGTGGAGGAGACCCTGGAGAGATGGAGATATGCTCTAGAGAGAAGAGGAATGAAGGTCAGCAGGACTAAGACAGAATATATGTGTGTGAATGAGAGGGAGGATAGAGGAATGGTGAGGATGCAAGGAGTAGAGGTGGCGAAGGTGGATGAGTTTAAATACTTGGGGTCAGTAGTTCAGACTAACGGTGAGTGTGGAAGAGAGGTGAACAAGAGAGTACAGGCAGGATGGAGTGGGTGGAGAAGAGTGTCAGGTGTGATTTGTGACAGACGAGTACCTGTAAGAGTGAAAGGGAAGGTCTACAAGAGGGTAGTGAGACCAGCTATGTTATATGGGTTGGAGACAGTGGCATTGACAAAAAGGCAGGAGTTTGAGCTGGATGTGGCAGAATTAAAGATGTTAAGATTTGCACTGGGTGTGACGAGGGTGGACAGGATTAGGAATAAGTATATTAGAGGGTCAGCCCAGGTTGGAAGGTTTGGAGACAAATCCAGAGAGGCACGATTACATTGGTTTGGACATATGCTGAGGAGGGATGCTTAGTATATTTGGAAAAAGATGCTAAGGATGAAGCTACCAGGTAACAGGAAAATAGGAAGGCCTAAGGTAAGGTTTATGGATGTGGTGAGAGAGGACATGCAGGTGGTTGGTGTGACAGAGCAAGATGCAGAGGACAGGAAGAAATGGAAACAGGTGATCTGCTGCGGTGACCCCTAATGGGAACAGCCGAAAGAAGATAATGATGATGATGATGTCTTGGTGTAGCTCAGTCTCCCTCCCTTCAGGTGTACTCAATGTATGTAGGTGAGGGTAGTAAATGTATGAAGGTCAGGGCAGCAATTAGTGAGTTACTTCATTCCCTCATCTCTTAGGTCCATTGCTGTATGGGCACATGTAAAGAGAAAAGGCAGAGGTAAGTCAGACTGCTGACAATGAAGGTGGTCATGACACAATAGTGGTATCAGCAGTCTGAGTGGGCAGCCAACACAGCTATGGGACACTTCAGATAACCAACATCTGGAGCCCCATGGCTGTCCTTGGAATATTAGTGGAGTGGCGGTGCTTACCCTGCTTTTTCTCTTTACATGTGCCCTTTCTGTGCCCCATTGTCAGCCATTGTGTGAAGTTTGGTGTTTTCATGGGTAGTAAGTATGTACCTCTGAAGTGTCATCACCACTTATGTACCTAATGCAAATAATATTTCCCCTGTGGATAGGATGGAAGATTTGGATGGGCTAACCAGGTAATGCATATGATGTACATATATATGTAGTCTTCCAATACATCTGTCAAATATCAGTAGTAATCTGTGTGCATTTTCTTTCCTCTGCAGGTTTGTCCACCTTCTGACACCGACATGGCTTCATGACCAGGAGAACGACAAGTAAGACTGTGGGTATGTGGCCATTCCTACATTCACTGGGCTGCCAGCCATGCCTCCAAAACTCAAAACTGGTGCACCTTGAGCTTCTCCACATCCAGTGTGAAGGTATACTGGATTGCAAGAAGAGGTATGCATTAGAGCGGACTACTGCAGTTGTTGGAAGAGAAGTGTTCCATCTATCCTGAGCCCAATATTCTTGTGCTGCACATTGGAGGGAATGATGTCATCAGTCAACCACTCTGAAGGCTACGGTTTCAAATCACAGCAATTTTTGAACACCTGAAGTCTTGGTGGCCACGTTGTCATTTTGTGTGGTCTGATATAATTCCTTGACAGATATGGAAAACAGCAAACAGTCAACGGGCAGCTCACAAGGCCAGACATTTACAGAATGGGTTCATGCATGGCTTGATGCACAGGGTCAGTGGATCTACAATCTGCCATGACAGCATCACCACAGATGTTCACCTGTTCAGAAGGGATGGTGTTCACCTAACTGAGGAAGGCATTGCATTGTTCTTGACCGACCTCCACAATGGTGTGAGGAGAGCTATGCAAGATTGGTAACATGCAGCTTGTGAGAAGAATGGAAAACACCCATGACCAAATAGGACCGGTATAGTAAGTAAAGTTCTATTATGAAATGTGTTGTGTAAAATATATTTCTCTGAGTTTGGCAAATAACTATGGTAAGGAGCTGATGAGGATGCTGAGAAAGAACAACTGTTTCAGAAGAGTGCTACCACGTACAATCTAATATGTCAGTGACCATCCTGCAATACTTCTTTTTTAGTCTGCTGCTATCAGGCATGTGTAGAGTTTAGATGATGGGAAGGGCTTTCTAATACAGAACCTTATCCCTTAGGTCCATTGCTGAATGGACACATGTAAAGAGAAAAGGCATGGGTAAGGCAGACTGCTGACACTGAAGGAGGTCATGAGACTACAGTGTTATCGGCTGTCTGAGTGGGTAGCCAGCACAGTTATAGGACAGATGAGATGGCCATGCCTGCCACTGAAGTCCCATGCCTGTCCTGCGTTCATTAGCGGAGTGGCGGTCCTTACCTTGCTTTTTCTCTTTACATGTACCCATCAGCAGTATGTTGGCTACACCAAGATTGTGTATATTTACAATCATATGCATCTACATGGTAAAACAACTGCTTCTGAATGCTGTACACATGTACACCCAGAGTGTAAAAAACAAAATAGCACTCTTCCATGCTTGGCTAAATCACACTACACCAAATATAGTAGCAGTCTCAGAGACAAGGCTACAATCCCACATTCCCACATTACTGACTCTGAGATTTTACCACCTAACTTTCAAGCACTCAGATGTGACCACCAAAATAAAAAAGGAGGAGGAGGAGTAGCCTTAATCTATATTAGCCTACTGAATCTCTCTCCTTACCAAAACCCTATTCCTCAGTTCAGCAACACTGAACTAGTCATAGGAATTCTCAAACTGAATAACTATAAAAGTATTTGCATTATGGCCATATATATCCCCCCTGGAAATAATACTACCACTCTAGAAAACATTCTTCTATGGGCCTCAACCAACATTAAGCTTGAGACATACATATTAGGTGATGTGAACATTGACTGGAATATAATCAATAACAACAATCCCTCCCTATCTATCAATCTTCTTAATTTCACTCAACTAATAAATGGTATTACCAGACCTAATAGAAACAACCCCCCAGGGTCCACTCTGGACTGGATCTTCGTCTCCCACCTTAATAAAATCTCATACTCTGGTTTATTACCAGACACCATAAGTGACCATCTCCCAGCCATCATTCACTGAGCTAACCACTCCTCCCCTCACCAACACCAATATACCCATACTCATAATCTTACAAATTTTAACCTTTCTATATTCCCTGAAACCCTAAAACTAACGAATTGGGACAACCTAAAACCTCTTCCACTAGATAAAGCCATAGATTTCTTCAATACGACCTTCCAGAGCATCCTAAACACTCAAGCCCCACTTAGAACAAAATGAATAAAACCCAACTCCGTGCCATGGCTAACTAAAGACACCAAAACACTTATGCTACAAAGAGACAAATCCTGCAAACTTTATGACAAAAATAAACACCCTGTTACCCTCCAACAATATAAACAACTCCGTAACCTAACCAAAAAGCATGTTACAAAAGACAAAAAAAAATCATATTATATTAAACTTCAGTATTCCCACTCCAAAAATCCCAAACAATTCTGGAACTCTATTAACTCTCTTTTGCATCCAGGTAACAAAAGTAATCCCTGTCCTGACAATAAAAAAACTGATACAGAAATTGTTACCCTCTTCAACTCCTTTTTAACTAACCTCTATAGCTGAACTCACTAAAACCTTCCCCAACCACATCTCCTCCCCTCCACTCAATCCAACTGCCCCTTCCTCTCCTCAACCCCCCACTCCCAATACTCCCACCACTTTTTATCTAAAACCCATCTCAACCTCCTAATTCAAAAAGCTTCTCTCTAAACTTAAGCCATGCTCCAACTCCCCTGACAATATTCCCTCACTCTTTCTAAAGCTTGCCACAGATGGTATCGCCATCCCCATCAACATTCTCATCAATAGATCCATACAGGAATCATATGTCCCCAAATTGTGGCATGCAGCCTTTATCCTGCCCCTCTACAAAGGAGGCAAAAATAACATCTCTAACTTCCGACCCATAGCCATTCTTTCACCAATCTCAAAAATCCTTGAAAAATGCATCCATCTCCAACTCATGCCCTTCCTCATCAATAATCAACTCCTTACCCCTACCCAACATGGCTTCCATCCTGGCCATAATACAATAACTGCTCTCCTCTTTTTTAGACATAATAAACCTTGCTCGTGACTCTGGAGAAACTGTTTCCACCATCACCATAGATCAATCCAAGGCATTTGATACCATCTCCCATACCCTTCTGAATCATCTGTCTAACCTCAATCTCTCTCAAAACTGCCTTGCCTGGTTCCACAGTTATCTCTCTAACAGATCTCAGGCTGTGAAATGGCAAACTGGTACCTCAACCTTCCTTCCTAGGACCAGTGCTCTTTAATGTATTTATCAATGATTTTCACACTGCCATTCCTAACACTAAAATAGTGCAATATGCAGATGACTCCACTTTAGTCTGCTCTGCTCCTAGTCTCACTGAGCTCCAGGCAAAACCCCAATTGGCCTTTACAACTACTGAGCACTGGATGCTTCAAAACCATCTCTCACTTAATGCCAATAAATCCAAAATCCTTCTTTTCTCTCCCTCAAAAACTGTCACACTTGACAAGCAATCCTTCAATATCATCAGCCATGCCAACTCCACTATAAAAGTTGTCCCCTTTGCTAAACTTCTTGGGGTTACTATTGATGAACACCTGAAATTTGATACATATGTCCAACTTAATATTAAAAAAAAACATCAGAAGCTAGGTATGTTATATAGAAACACTCACTTTCTCTCTCCATCTACAAGGCAAACTCTAGCTTCTACCTATTTACTACCATACCTATTGTACGGTGCTCCACTTCTAACCAATCTTTCTATTACCATCACCTCAAAATTAGAAATCTGCTACAACAAAATTGCTAAATTCGCTACTAAATCTAAACACTCCTCCCATCATTGCACCTCTCTCCACATGCTAAAGTGGCTAGAGCTTCCTAACCACCTTGTCTACCTTCAACTTACTACAGCCCACAAAATAATCTTTAAACCTACTGCATGCCCTGCTCTTACTAATATCTTACCATTCTACACTCTGCACAGACCCCTTAGATCTGCCCAACAAAATCTACTTTCTGTATATAAACCAAAGCGTCCCCCTGGCCAGTTTCTCCTATCCCATTCATTAGCCAAAAAATGGAACTCCCTCCCACCCCTGCTAAGAATCATTACAAGCTTTGAACCCTTCAAATCCCAGCTCCACTCCCACCTCTCCCAAAATTGGAAATGTAATTGCATTCTTCCTACCTAATTCCTCCTAATGTCGCTAATACATGTACTTCCTCATGCACATGCTGTTTTTTCTACAACTGCCTCGCTCTGAATCTAACGAATGGTTACCATGTAAATATTGTACATCGCTTTCTATCCCTACTCTCTGTTAATTGTGTTCCCCTTTTCTTCCTCTCTTTGTGCACCTTTTCAATTTGCTGCAACTCAATATATAATTTTACATTTGTTTTCTAAAACATTTATAATTGTATGTATAATTGTATAAATGTAAAACTCTATGCTTGTTTCAATTGTATGTAATATGGAGCTTTTCTCCCCGGGCCTCCACTGAAAATGGGCCTACTGGGCCCAGTGGACCTCCCTGGTTATCAAACTAGAAATAAATAAATAAATAAATAAATAAATAAATAAAGGTATCAGTTTTGTAAGGACTTAGGTTATGGAAATTATGCTTTTTTTCATATTTTGGTAAATAAATTTGCAAGGGAGCATGTCACTGTGCCAAATAATACCTCATTTTGAAGGCAGTATTGATAGTTCTAATATGATAAAAGAATTGTGCCTGTATATTTTACACCTGTGCAGATATCAAAGTTTGTTTCGGACTTAGGTTATGGAAATTATGATTTTTTCATATTTTGATAAATAACTTTCCAAGGGAGCATCTCAATGTGCCAAGTAATGCCTCATTTTTGAAGACAGTATTGTTGGTTCCAACATGGTAAATTAATTGTGCCTGTATGTTGTACAAATGTTCAGATATCAAAGTTTGTTTCAGACTCAGGTTATGGAAATTATGATTTTTTTCATATTTTGGTAAATAACTTTGGAAGAGAGCATCTGAATGTGCCAAGTAATACCTCATTTTAAAGACAGTATTGCTGGTTCCAACATGGTAAAAGAATTGTGCCTGTATGTTGCACATGTGCAGATATCAAAGTTTGTTTCGGACTTAGGTTATGGAAATTATGATTTTTTTTTCATATTTTGGTAAATAACTTTGCAAGGGAGCATGTCAGTGTGCCAAGTAATACCTCATTTTGAAGACAGTCTTACTGCTTACAACATGGTAAAAGAATTGTGTCTGTGCACTGTATACATGTACAGATATCACAGTTTGTTTAGTTTTGTAGGATTATGAAAATTATATATTTCCAATACTTCTCATTATTATGCCCATATCTTTGCAAGGGAGCATGGTGATCATACAAATCATGCATCATTTTGAAGCTGACATTCAGACACACAACTTCTACACTGATATGTAGGCTCTGTCTGTTGCAGGTGATGAGATATTATGCTTTGTTTATTTATCAATTATGAGAAATATTATATTAATCATATTTCTGTGAATATCTCCATAAAGGAGCATCACATAGTAATGGTTAAGGTATCATTTTAAAGATGACATTCATACCAACAAATTATATACAAATTGTATGGGTCTACATGGTACATTGACCAAGATATTGTTCTTTGTTTTTCCAAAAAGGTAAAAAAATATGCACAATATCAATATTCCTTGCCAAATTTTTAATAATGACTTTGATGTGCACTATCAACATTTACATTTACACTGGTGGAAAGTTCAGTGTCTGCTGAACAACTTTCACGTTTACATTTTTAGTCTAGCTCTTATAGTTAACAAGTTATGAACATTTGTTTTCTGTATCGTATTAGAAATGGATTTTTTGAAAATGAGCTCAGGCTGCACTGTTGTTCCTATGATGGAAGTAAGCAGGCAGCATTTTCTGAACTGCTCCAGAGTGAATGAGTTAAAATCCTGTATTCTGGCCCCTGAAAATCTACCCCAACACTTCCTGCAGCTACCTGCAAACTCTATAGCTTATCCCATCAGCATACCCATTACCAGATCAATTAAAGAATCCCTAGTCCCAGACATCTGGAAAAAAAAGCATACATTCTCCTCTTACACAAAGGCGGCACCAATACAGATACCACAAACTTTTGGCCCATACCAGTTCTCTCATCCCTCTCTAAAATACTGGAAAAATGCATCCATGCTCAACAACTCAACCACCTTCTTGAAAATCAGATTCTATCACCCACTCAGCATGGTTTCAGACCAGAACACAGCACCACTACTGCCCTCTTCCCCTTCCTAGATAGAGTCAGCTGAGCACAGGATTCTGGCAGAATAATTGCTTCTCTTTTCCTAGACCTCTCCAAAGCTTTTGATACCATTTCCTTCACCATCCTCCTCTCCAGACTATCTGCCTTCCACATTTCCCCACCAACCCTACAATGGTTCAATAGCTAACTCTCCAATTGGTAGCATTCTACTAAATGGCAACAATCTGACTGTCCCTTCCACAGGGGTACCCCAAAGCTGCATACTTGGTCCTCTCTTATTTAGCATCTTTATTAACAGCTTTCACTCCACTAGGGTTGCCACCTTTTAAATGGACTAAGTGGGACATTTTTGGTACAAACATCAGATTTTACAGGCCGACACATACCCACGGTCAGTACAAAAGTTAGAACTTAAATTTTTTGCCTAAATAAAAGCTTATTCTTGTAGCATTTTAGTTGCTTGTTCTGTTTCTTATAACATTTAGGTATTTTAGATACAGAATAACTGTTTTATGCAACTATTACATAAAATATAGGAAATCATTTTGTCCTACAATCTCAGGACATTTGCCATTTTTACAGTTTTTTGTCAGGACACAACTGCCCAAAGAGGGACTATCCCTCACAAAGTGGGACAGGTGGTAACCCTACACTCCACTCTCCCACAATGCTCAGTAATCCAGTATGCTGATGACTTTACAATAATATGCACTGCAAATTCCAGTACTGAACACCAACAAATCATCCAGAATGCCTTCACCTCTACTGAATCTTGGATGCTTAACAATCATCTTACCCTAAATCCCCCGAAAAAATAAACTAGTATCATTTACCCCTAAGAAAATTACTTCCCTAGATAAAATACTCTTCACTATACAAGTCCAAGACAATGCAACTATTGAAGTTGTTCCACACACTAAACTACTATAAACATTATAGATGAAAACCTTAAATCTGACCTACACATAAACAATAACATCATAAAACACACCAAAAAATAGATATGCTCTACAAGCACCAGAACTTTCTTAACCTCTCTATTAGACAAACCTTTGCAACCACCTTTTTATTACCCTCTCTCCATTATGGTGCCACCCTCCTCACTAATATCCAAAATTCGGCAAAATCCAGACTTGAAATGTGTTACAACAAAATAGCCAAATTTTCCACCAAGGCCAGATTCTCATCCCACCACTGTAACTCATTGAAATAATTAGGCTGGCTGGAACTCCCCCATTGTCTCTCATTCACCCAAGTAACTACAGCACACAAAATAATCTACAGACCCACAGACTGTCATGCTCTCTCGACACTACTCACCCAATACCAGCCCAACAGAGAACTAAGATCTGAAGATTATCTACTTCTAAAAGTAGAAAAGCCCACTTTACCTGCTGGTCAAATCCTCTATTCCTTCACCATCGCCAAACTATGAAAGTCACTTCCACCTTCTGTAAGAAACACAGGCAGCACCACCTTCAAACAAATACTGAAAATTAATCTCAACTCCTTCTGGCTATGTACCTGCTCTATAACCTAACCTCCTCCTTCCCCTTATATGGTAACTAAACTCCTATGCATTTTGCTATTGCTGACTGATGATATTTTCTCCATAATTATTATTTTTTATCATTTGTTGATACTGCTACAATTATGCTGATTAATATATCTCTGTTTATACCTCTCTGATTGAATTCATCTGGCAACCAACAAAACTCCTGCTTTTATATACATTCTGTATATATTACTGTAATCACTATCTGTAACACTGTTTCTACTTTTGTACCGATTAATGTTTAATATTTTCTGTATCTATGTTCTTGTCAGAGCTTTTCTTCCCGGGCCTCCACTGAAAATGGAATCTTTTAGCCCAGTGGACTTTCCCAGTAAACAAATGCAATAAATAAAAATAAATAAATATAGATATACTCACAATGATTCCAGCTCATGCTGATTGTTGGTGATATCTCACTTGCATTTCAACTGATAATGTTCCCACTTCTGAGCATGCAGTAAATATAACATTCATAAGATTAACAGTCCTTCACAGAAACATGTATTTTAATGAATGATATTGGTGCCCCACTGTATTATTTTGATGCACATTTTGTAAAAGTATTACAGATTGCATTGCTGTGACATAAAAATAGTTTTGTAATTGATTACATGCAGCACATTGGAAATCATCCCTGGAAAAATAATACATCTGCTTTGAACTGTATATATTAGCTATTAATGATAGAGAAGAACTGACACTGGAAGTGTGTGAGGTAAGAACTACAGATGTGTACATGATTCAGAATATATGCATGTCACATCGTCTACATCTGTACCTACTGCAGAAAACATACTGTATATATTGTGATAAAATGCATATGGCACTATGTCTATCATGTATTTATATTTTTTCATGTTATGTCTGTGATGACATTCTGATTTAATGTACTACATCTATATCATGACTGAGTGGAAGCAGCTATGTAAAATGAAGGCAGGCTGGGTATGTAAGAGTGGCACAGCACATCTGTACAAGGAATTTTAATACTGCAGTAATGCTAACATGTATTTATTCCTTTGTTAGTGCATTTCTTTGTTTGTTTTTGTTAATTAGGAAAGTTTGACTGGGTAAGAATCCATTTTAAGTGGAGGTCCAGGGATAAAAGCTCCACACAAGTATACATTCAGTTTTGCATATTAAAAGAGACATAAGTAATACAATGTATGTAATTAGAAGCCACATAGATTTTCAAAAATTGAATAATACTAGGAATCATTTTACATAAGTTCAATGCATACTCATGAGCAGTTTATATATATATATATATATATATATATATATATATATATATATATATATATATATTTAAAGTAGCTTTTCAATGGTTTTTATTTATTGCAGTCAGACATGCCTCTCAACTGTACAGATTTTCACAGAATATCCACATTTGTGCCTCATATTTTTGGTCCCTTTTTCATAAAATTTTGTTTTTCTGGCAATTTAGTGGCAAATCACTAAAGACTAAAGTTAGAGAATAATGACAGAAATTTGAGTTTCAGACTTCATACCCTTCAGAAAATTCACACTAATGCAAAAACCTGTTATTCTATCAACTTGCTAAGTTTGAAAGAACAATATTTAAAAATTGTCCCTAGTTTGGGCCTTTGTCCCACTTTTATTTATGGCTTTGTCCAGATTTCTTGCTCTAAGAGGATGAAAGGTATGCATTCAGAGGAAGAATGAAACAGAGGAAAGGTGTAAGTATGTTCAGAAAGCAAGAAATGAACATAAGGAAACATTAGATAATGATGGGGAAGTGAGGTTAGAAACTCTACTGTATATGTACAGTTATTTGTTAAAGAAACTGTATATGCAAGTAGAAAAAGCTAGTCATTGCGAAATAAAGTGTAGGAAAACTAATGAGATGTGTAGCTTACAGAAGGAAAAGGAGAAGAAAGTTACCATAATGGGAAAAGATTAAGCACAGATGGAGGAGGAGAAGGAATCTTATGTAGGGATGAGTGAAAAATGCCATGTGGTAGGTAAATACTGGGGAAAATTTGCAGTGGAAGTGGAGTTAATGGATAGGAGATATGAATATTCACTACTTAAGATGTTATTATGTTAATTATTCTATGTGATAGTATTCAAGCTAGGAGGCATGTATGTGTGGATGAGCTTAAACGACTGTAGTACATGAACAGAGACGGTTATTATTTAGATGCTGTTTAAGTTTGTTTTGAAACTGGGTAATTTGTCTGTCAGTTTGAGTGCAAGGGGGATGGAATTCAAAAGCTTTGAGACATAGCTAGAGTAATTAGAGTCAACTGCATTTTCATTAGATTTCGTTATAAGTAGGTTTTTGCTGCTATTTCTCAGGTCCCATACAGGAGTAGAATTGTCATGTTTTTTTGAATATGGGACATTTTTCTGGCATAGTGAAGAGTTTAGGATCAGTGTCCATTTGGGAATATAAGAAGTAATGGGGTAGTTCTAGCCAGTTTATTTCTTTTTGAACATTTAAATTGTAGGTTTTCTGTGGTGTGTTTCTGACAAATTTGGCTATTTTATTGCAACAGTCTCAAGTTTTAGCTTAACAGCTTCATTTAAGTTGGAGAGAACTGGTGATACAGCAGGGCTGGGCATAGGTAGATTCTGGTTATGAGCTGTCTGACAGAGTTTGTAAGATATGGCTTTCCACTATAAAAGGAACCTAGTTTCATGTCTGTGGTTTTTTTTTGGGTGGGGGGAGGTAACTTGCAGTAGGTGCTGTATTAATTTCAGTTTTTCATCAATTAGGACACCTAGTAATTTAATATTTTGTTGTTGTCGGATGAGTAGATATGAAAGGAGGATTTTAGTTCACTAAATTTCTTGGGAGTAAAAAGCATTAATTTAGTTGTATTCAGATTCAGGAGGAGTTGGGAATTGGCTAGTCAGGAATCTATAGCAGTGAGAGAAAAATATGTGATTTTTTTTTATATTAGAGAGAGTTGTGGCACTGCAGATGACTGTAGGGTCATCTGCATATTGCATGACGGAGGCAAGGTTGGTTGTGCTATGGAGTTTATTGTGAATATGCTAGACAAAAGATATCTTAGAATTAATCCTTTGAGGACTCCCATGGTGTCTGGTAGAAATGATGACACATTCTGTTGACATTTGATAGCTTGTTGCCTACTATGTTACCAGGACAGCTATGTCGGGCTGAGACTGAGAGTGAACAGCT
Organism: Protopterus annectens; assembly: GCF_019279795.1. Classification (NCBI taxonomy): domain Eukaryota; kingdom Metazoa; phylum Chordata; order Ceratodontiformes; family Protopteridae; genus Protopterus; species Protopterus annectens. The sequence goes on from NC_056729.1 coordinate 1,312,039,712, forward strand.
CAGGGAGAAGTATTTAATGGGAGACATTGTTGAAGGCTTTTGAGAGATCCATGAAGAAGGAAGAAACTAAGTTATCTTATAGGTTCATAGGTTCAAGGTAGGTACTAGGCTTTTAGTTCTAGGGCCTATATAAGTCTAGCTAAAAAGATACCCTAGCTTTCGCCACCCAAGAAAATTATTTTCCTGTGCCCCTGTCGAGCAGAGTCACAGAAGTGATCCCTGGGGTAAATTTCCTATTTCTCATCCAATCATCAAGATTTTTCTTGAAGAGTGCTAATGAAGAGCTCTGTTTGACATAGATAGGTAGTCTATTCCAGAGTATGGGAAGTCTCTGGGACAGGAATCTATCCCTCCAGCATGTTTTGTTTATCGTGGTGACAAGGTTTAGGTCCCTAGAGCATGTAGTTCGGAGGGATTGGGATTTCTTTAAGTGGAGCATGTCCAACAGCTCTGGGTTTGACATAGCTTTGTATGTTAGGCAGAGATCGCCTCTGAGTAGGCGATTTGCGACCTTCATTATTATTGTGATTGATTGTACTGCAGGAGCTGGGGAGAGCAGTGGTGATACTGTGACTGGCATGGAAACTCTACTATGTTTTTGGATAGGAGGTTATTGCTGGTGAGATGGTTTAAGAGATGGGTGTGGATACAATTTCTAGTATTTTGGATAGGAGGGCAGGATAGCTATAGGTCTGTAATTTGAGAATTTGGCTGAGTTACCACCTTTGTGTAGGGGAATGATATAGGACAGTTTCCATATTGCAGTGGTATGCCTTTCTATTATGGACTTGTTAATTAATATGGAGATAGGGAAAGCCAGGGCATCTACAGCTAGTTTTAGGTATTCAGAAGACACATTATCAGTTTCCTAGGTAGTTTTTTAGCTGGTGTAGTCAGTTTTCTTATTGTATAGGTTTGTACATTTGAAGTGTATACATCTGTGTTTATACTTAGATGGGTTGTGTTGGGGGGGGGTTGTGTATTGTCTTTAATTAGTGGTAGAATAGAGTTTCTAAAGTAGGAGTTGAATTATCCTGCTATACTGTCATTATTTTTGGTGGTCCTAGGTGTTGGAGCAAACTATTTGCCGGGTTGGAGAAGGTTTATAATGGAGGACAAAATAATGTGGGATTGTTGTGGTGTTTATGTTTGAGTTTAAAGTACTAGGACTGTTCATCTTTTTTTAACTTTTCAAGGTTGTTTAAAATTGTGTAAGAATCTTCTGTTTTATTGATGTACCCAAGTTTCCTTGCTTTGTCCCTCTGGTTAATTGGCTGCCTGGTTTCCTTTCTTTTTAGCTAAGTTGATGGAGCTGATTTTACCATCTTTGATCTAATTGGTGCCATTTCATTTACGCTGTTAAGGAAGGTGCTATTAAAATGGGAGACAGGTTCTTCTTGGATCAGTGTTTTAGTATATTCTAGTTGCAGCGTCCGAGGGGGACGATAAAGGCATATTTGTTAAAATATGACAGATTTTGCATGTGGTTATATGTTATCATCCTACTTATATTAAGATGTGCCCCAGGATTCATGAAGCTCGGCGCAAGGCCGGCGTTAGGCTTGCACCGACCGTGCGGCATGAAGATGGCGCAGTAGCACCAAATGCAAATTAATGAAATTGCAGTGCCGCCACAGCCACATGCATAGGAAAGGAGTGCAAGTGCATAGGGCATGACGAAATGCCGCACGGAGGCATGGAAATGTCAGCTGTCAACGTGCAACCTAAAATGCTTGCATATAACAATTTGCAAGCAATAATAATCACATCTGTCAGTGTCCGTGGATACTGAAACGTATGCAAAGCATGCAAGACAGTTCCTGTGAACACAAAATGAAGAAGCAAACACAAATGCATGGTAGGGAATAACGGGTCCCTATCCCATGAAAAAATGACATTGAAAACCATGTGCCCGTAGTCCAACGCAGTGTAGATAGTTGTACCAATTGGAAGTGAAACGCATCATATGTTAGCGTGCCACCAATAGGTACATCCAGCCCAATGGTTAGGGTCACCAGCTGACCCATATTGTGAGGGAGGGTACACAGCTGGGCAGATGTGTCCATAACAAAAAACATGATAAATGTACATATCTAGGAACTGTATGACCGAATTATATCCCACAAAGCACGTAATAGTCACATACAATACGTATGTCCATATTTCACATACCAAATGTGACAGGAAATAGAATAAGCATGTAAACGAAAGAGAAGGAGCATATAAACTGCTACAACAATAAGGCAACATGTAGGCTGAAAGGAACAGTATTATCTGTACCGTTGACTGTGGGTAGGTGTTGTCCAGTACATTCAGATATGTGTCCAGAATATATCCCATCCTGGACATAGGAAAAGGTGGCATCCTACCAATGATTAGAACAGTCGGCCAAAATCCGCACATCAGCATTTCAAGCCGAACTTGTCAGGATGTGTCACAGTTGAACAGGTATTACCCGGGTATACCAACCATGTCATGAAAGTTAAGTATGGGCATGTACCTATGTGCATGAGGTATAGCATGTGGAAAGTCAAACATAGCAGGGTAGTCCACACAACCATACAGATACCTGACATATGTAGGGTATGTGATGTGTTACCTTGACCATGTCATGGGCCATCAACCAAAGCAGTGATGGATGGAGTGTCAGGAATATGTGTGTGGGGAGGATGGGTAATGGTATAATCCTCCAAGGTGACACTGTGTTGTATGCAGAATAGGTGAACCAGAGGTGTATGAGGGAGCACCAGGTGAAGCAGAAAGAAACACAAAAACATGTATGCACATCTGCAATAGAACCAGACAGGCCATACTGTAGAACACAATCCCACAAACATATGAATATTAAAATGTGCTATACAAATGTATAGACATGTCACCGGCACATACCCACAGATTGTTCCTGATGGAACTGGCCATATCAAGTGCAACACACCTGGATGCATAATGAACTACCCAGCATCCCCTCCACAGCACACAACCTGCTCCCATACCTGAGCGTTAACCAAATCCAGCCATACTTGGCCTACTGGTTTGGTGCAGCCACATCTATACATAGTGACCACTACGCATATGTAGTAGGTAGTGTCACCCTAGGCATTTTCAGGATTGCAAACTATGTATCCCTTGCATGTAAAACTCCCAGCACATTTTCATAACGCCAGAAGAACGTTCGGTATTTGTCTTGTTCAATTTTTGAGATATCCCTCATGGGATAAGAAACCTGTGTAAACATTAGAATTGGTAAGAAGACACGAAGTCCAGTCCTGTAGATATCTGGACACAAGTTGGAATGTGCAGTAGTGGTGCACAAGGCTGTCCAGCCCTAGATGGTCATGCAGAACCTACTACCCAGGATCAAACACCTGCCCGTGACGCACGTGTCCTGACACAAATAAGCGAGAGAATATATTGCACACATTCACATAGTGGCACATGGTATAAGGGTGATGAAGGCACTGACGTAAACAGGATACCCCCTAATCCACTGTGTGAGGGACAATTAATGTGTGTGTAGGTGTGACCTGACCAACAATGATACAATGCCAAATGTCCTGTGATTGTAGGAAATAACTATGTACCATACTGCATGTAACAGTTGCCTAAAGTGGTTATGTCAGGATAGAATAAACATAATTCATAGAAGAAACAGGCAAACAACAAAAGTGCCAAAGATATAAGGCTCACAGCTAGGAAACAAATGAATGTTCTAAACCTGCACTGACCGTGGCTATGTGTTGGCCCAAACAATCTGGTATCCACAGTAGGGTTACCATCTGTCCCGCTTTGCGAGGGACAGTCCCTCTTTGGACAGTTGTGTCCTGACAAAATACATTACAAATGGCAAATGTCCTGGGATTGTAGGACATAATTATGTCCCATATGTTATGTAATAGTTGCAGAAAATAATTATTTCAGTATCTAAAATACCTAAATGTTATAAGAAACAGAATAAGCAACTAAACCACTACAACAATAGGCTTTTATGTAGGCAAATAAGTAAAGTTCTATCCTTTGTACTGATCGTGGGTATGTGTCGGCTTGTAAAATCTGATGTGTGTTCCGAAAATGTCACATCTTGGCCATTTGAAAAGGTGGCAACCCTAGTCCCCAGAATACATCCCAACCTGTACATATGACAATGTCAATGCTACCAATGGTCAGAGCATTTGCACAATAACTGGCCAGTCTCTTAACCACTCACAAAGCCAGTGACCTTTGGGGAAAGGTGTTGAATGAGAATGACTACTTACAACAATTAATTTAATGCATTTAACTGCAGAAAATTTGTAGTATTACGAATCTGTCAACGTGTTACAAGTTAATAGTACTAATATGGTAGAAGTGTCCATGGTTATCCCTGTCACTGTAGAAACAAGTCCCCAAGCATCACAGACATCCGTACACATAAGTACACCAACAAACTGTCACATCTGTTGACAGGACTATTGCATACCTGTAGTGAATTTATAACAGATGTCCAGAATCATATTCATTGTATCTATAAATTAATGAAATAGTGAAATGGGAAGGGAAACATATGGAAACCACCCCCCCAACCTGCATTATGTAGTGGAACCACTCACCGCCCTAAATTATGTAACACCAACACAATAATGTGGACAGAGGTGCCCAAACACCTGCATCTGTAAACACAGGCAGAATGTTAAAAGCTGGACTAACTCTGTCCAGTGCTATGTCTGATCTTTTAACAGTGCCAGGGCAGTTGTAGTCACCAGTCAGCCAAGCCTAAACCCACACCAGCACATGAACACCCTGACAATCAAACTTGTGTATGTGAGAGGACTATAAGCGTAGGAGTTCTGAATATCCTTGGAGTGAGTAGACTTGCAGCATGGGTCCAGAGCAGTAGGAAACAGGGAATGTCCTAACTGTAGCACTGCGGTTTTCCCAGTAGGAGAATGGATGCCTGCTGTGCAAGGGAAGCGGTGAGGCATATGTCAGAGTAGCTATGAACCATGGGTATACACCAATAGTGTAATGGTTACAGCATCCACCCAACGTAAAGGCATTCCCGGTTCAAGTACGACTATAGCACATATTAATTGTGCAATGAATGCCTCTGTGCTGTAAAGCCAACATTTATACATGTAAAGGTGACTGCGTTCGCATGGGTTCGTTAACCGGATTCCATCAAAGTGGTACTTTCATAAGGAATAAGGCACATGTAATCCCAAAGAAGTGCCTGTAAACATATGTAACTCAGAATAATTAAATGCAAGTGCGCCTGCGCGGGTGTATGCAGCTATTAGCATTGCAAATCTATGTTGTCTTGTACAGCTGTAACTTTTATATATATAGATAGATAGATGTGTGTATAGATAAATATCTACAGACATAACAGAAATATGCAATTATATATCTATGTATTTATTGTATTTATCTATATATACACATATATATAAATATCTATATATATATATATATATATATATATATATATATATATATATATATATATATATATATATATACATATATACATATATCTATATATATATATATATATATATACATATATACATATAGCTATATATATATATATATATATATATATATATATATATGTATATATATATATATATATATATATGTAAGAAACGCCGAAAGATGAAAGCAAACATAAGGGTTGTGAAGGGAATCCAGAGCAAGTAAAGAATTATGAAGTGCTCACAGTCTATGTCACATAAAGCTGCACAAGTGTGAGTAGAGCACCGCTCTTCACACCAGAGGCAGGGTTATACCAGTGGCCATAACATCGTTGGAGTGCTACGTCAACATTGTAAACAGACAGAATGTAGTACATGTTGCGACCACCTACACTTGTAACCCGCAAATCGTTCGTAATCCATAACACCAGGAAAGGCACGCATGTGCAAATATGAATGGATGGTGAGTCTGTGAATACACGAGGTGGTACAAAATGTGTGTAGGGCCACAATGCTTTGGAGAGGGCAATGTGTAAAGGTGTGTCATGGCTACAATATCAGGTGTATAATGGCTGTTATGCGTGGAAACTCAACACGGGTGTGCAGGAGAAATTATGGATATGTGATTATGGACAGGAGTGCTAGGGTATGTTGTGCCAGGTGCAATGGAGCGGCCCGTGGAGGTCAGCTAGTACATAGGTGCAATTCCCAGATAGAGCGCCGTTTGCGTGGAGACATGCGAGAATGGGTGTATCGTTGTCGGACATTGTGCGTCAGGGCTGACAGCCCGGCACGTAAAACCTATACACCACCCATGAGCGGAACAGAGTTCTGCTGTGACAACCCCAAACCTGGAAAAGCAAAAAGACACAACTACATGAAGACAACAATATGTTGACGTACAGTAACACAAACACACATCCTATCAACAGTAATAATATGAATGTGCACAGAAACAAACACAGTAGCACGAATAATAGGCTGCTCATACGAGTAATAGGTCGAATGACACTGTATCACATTCCAGTTAGCAGCGGCACCCCAGACATGAAAAACGTGCGACATCTGTCCGCTGTATAACGTGCAATATACTGAGCACAAGTTCTCTGGAGTGAAGTGTCAGTGTCATAATGACTAAGGCAATAGTATGCTGTTGAAGCAGAGATAAAACCCAATACGCATGTGTATGTGTCCATGTCCAGGAAATGTATAGGTTAACGGACACACATATGTATATATAGATAGATGTACACATGTGCATAAATAGGTTACTTCACAGCAATTAGGGGTAACATATTTACAGCCCAGGCATATGTGACTGGGAGGTCCGATAAATAAACGTTGTACCCCCCACATTGCCCAGCTAGGCCGGACAGACATACAGACAGGCAATACAGATCAATACACTGCGGCTGTCCAAAACACCGGTAGGAAAGTACCAGTGGGAGAGTTCTGTAAGGTCTACACTTTAAACATGGATAAAAATTCAGGGTATGTGTGAATCTGCTGACATTAATACGAGCAGGGTGTAGGTGTACATGGAACAGTAGGTTGTGCAAGTGTGATAATATATGGGTTGACAAAACGTATGACATGTGTCCCGAGATGGGGAGAGTGGGCAATGTGTAGGGGTGTGCTCATACCCCAGCTGTGCTCGCAGTAAGTATTTGTCATGACTGCTGTAGAGGGGTGCCAGGTAGGTGGACCACGGGTATACATTAATGGGCCTAAGTGTGCAGGTGCTGGTTGGCAGAGATGTAGTAGGCCCGCCCAGTGGAAGTCATTAATATTCCTATGTGGGCACAGCATACGCCTACACCTTCCAAACCTGAGGAGCACATCTACCGGGTAGTCTGTAAACCATTGGGGGAATACATAGAGACCATATCAGTGCCGTGTACCTGATTAGCATGGACGTCCATAGTTATGTATCAGAATGTAACAAAGTCCAACTAAACACTTCCAGAACTAGTGATGTTAGGTGAACAGGTGGCGGAATACAGGTAATGACAGATGACAACAAGTATGAGTCATAAACAGCATGTACCTCGACAAATGTGAATGAATACATATGCTCTGTGACTGTGAATGTGTCTGGTTAATAGAACCAATCATCCAAATGTGTCCCATAGGGTGTTATGCATTGTTCCTGATACAGTGTTCATTCACACCTATTGGTATGTAAGTTCTGCTACTGATGGAAAGTGCATAATTTGCTGACAACCTTAGGTAGATGATAGCATAATAGAAGAGGTTCAACATCCATACGCCTGCGAGAGACACACCTGTCTGGGCAGTTGTGTCCTGCAAAATGACATTTATGGCACATGGCCCTGTGGTTTCGAGATGGAGGCTATATAGTGTGTGTAGTATTGTCAGACATCAATTTGTTGTATCAGTAACAGCTACATGTAATAGGAAACAGTATTATCAATTATAATGCTACATGAATAACCTTAATGTATGCAAACCGTGGAAGTCATCCATTTACTACTGGCTGTGGGTATGTGTTGCCTTGACACGTGATACCTCTACATATAGGGTCTATAGGGCCACCACCATTCTGAATGGCCAAAGTGGAACCTGCTCTGTAGAAATGTCAGATGTACCAGGGCAGAACATACCTACAGCCATGCATAGTACAGAAATATACATTTCAAAACAAATCAAAGCGTAGTCTAGCAGCAGTAAAGTTGCTTATGCTACTACATATGACATATCAACGTGTCAGGTATACAAGACCTGTAACAAGCAACCAGTACAGACACGTACAACATGAGAATGTCCCCTAATCAGGACAGTTGTAATGGCTAGAGTATTGTCCATACCACTGAACTGTCCCTGAATGTCAGGTACGTCCCTCCCTGAGTTTTATTAACTCTGTCCCTCTTAATCCCTCCTAAAATTAGTGGCTGTTGAAGGAAATGTGGTGAATTACACTTACTGACTAATGACAATAAGTAAGAGTTATAAACAACTGTTACTTCAGAATATGTGTATTAAGTCATACGCTCTGATTCTGTCAATGTTTCAAGTTAATAGCACTACTTTTGTAAAAGTGTCCTGTAAAGTGTCCCTGATTTTCTTGACCTGTCCCTGATTCTGTAGAAATGTGTCCCCGATTGGTGGAGTGTTCTGGTATTGTCACATGAGATATGCATGATGAGGGACTGTCCCATGCAAAGTGGGAAAGGTGTCACAGCCTTCATGCAATCTGAAAGGTGGACAACGTGCAGTAGGTATGCGGTAGCATGACTCAGACAGCAGCGTGTAACAAACTCAAGTCACATGTTAGCATTGCAGAGTATTGGTTCCGATGTATCAGACAGATGGGAGGAGATCATATGAGGAGCACGCATATAATATGATTACATCACTGGACAGGCCGCCGAGTCCGCGACAGTCAATGCCTGCCGCCGCAAAAAAAATGGTTATACCCGATACTGGTCATGTAGTCCGATGTAATACATCACAAGGACACACCCAGCATGAGTGACAAATGTAGCGGAAATGTGAGCAAGCGGCTGCTTGTTTGTCTACCAGTATGCCAGTAGTGCACTGTCAAAGAAATGGAGTATAAGGTGCTGTGACCAGAGGTCAGCAGTGCTTAACACTGTGCAAAACCCACGACACCACCTGCTGGAATGTGCCACCCAGTCTGTATCCAAAGGCGTCGGCCTGTCCGCAAACAAAGAACCGCCCTATACACGTGATGGTAGAAGTACCCTGCACACATAGCTCATGTGAATTAACAATAGACCATGGCATATTTACAAACAATAGACCACACACACACACACACACACACACACACACACACACACCATACATCGCAGACATCCAAAAGTACAGCAATGTACTGGCAGATATGTCTGGACCACTGGTGTATGCATGCTTGGCTGTCCTGTGTTTCAGTGTGTGAGCATGCCCTGTATGACTGTTACGCATGTTGTCGACCGACATTACCATCATACTGTCATGTGTGTGAGCATGCCAAGTATGGTCAACTGTATTGCATGTGTCACATGTCCAGATAGTTTGTACTGTGTTGCTGACCCCTCCGTTCTACACAGACATGTGTCATGCTGTGTCTGCAGAGTAGCTAATGGTCATGTGGCATTGACAGTTGCTACATGTCTGCATAGCGTGGGGGGACATCCAACCACAACCACAGTCCTAAACAGCACTGTGGGTGGCTCACATGACTCTCACATGTGTAGGTTTGACGGGGGTCACAGCCAACAGTTGTACACATCTGCCGCTACTGTACTGGTATGCCTGGTACTCCATGTCAGTGTGTGGACCTACCTAAATTGCTGGTTGGAGGATACCAGTTCCCAGCTTTAAATACCAGCACAGTGGTGTTGGACATCCTAGCGTACACAACCTACATCAAACTGCCTGGTCTGCTGTCATCTGTGTGTGTCTTAGGGGGTTGGGGTCATTCATTGGGCATATCCATAGGCCATTGTATATTATTTTCTGTATTGGTCCACATCTGTCCAGCTGCATGGAATGTGTGTGGGCTGTACGGACACACATGATGGTCATCCCATAATCTGCAGTGGGTTAGGACACCCTGTGTACTACAGGTTACCACTGTGACCCTTGTATGTGCTACAAAGGTCATGGTGCCACTATGGATGTGTACTGTCTGCTGCCCTAGCATTTGGCCACCACAGTTACTTGTATGCTCACATACATACCATAGCAATGGGTAACTACACATTCTAATACAACTGCCACTTGTTAGGTCAATAGACATACCCTGGGTGTGTTCTGGACTTGAGGACGGTGTTGGAGTGCTGCCTATGTCGGATGCACACAATGCACCTCCTATACATGGCCATGGCCGAGCACAGGTACTGTCATGTTTGGCATCCATTGTACTGTGTGCGGGTCAGAGAGGGGAAATCCATGGGTACCTACTGTGTCAGTGCATATGCCTTGTGTTGCCTCTTTGTCAAGGGCAGGTCATACTGTGCACGGCCTTTCGCCGACTGTGCCCTGCTCAGGTAGTTCCTTCACCAAGTCACACTGTGCCTGTACAGGCCTTGGAAGGGGTGTTGGGCTATGTGGCCCTGCCCCATGCTGTTCCTGCTGCAACTGTTATTGCAGGATAAGATTGTGTAGCATAGCAAATACCATAACAACTTGTATGCATGTAGCTTGTGAATACTGCAGAGCTCCAACGGATGTGTCCAGATACCAGAACTGTGAACTGAGCATTCCAAACACATACACAAGTATATGTCTTGCCTGTGCATCCACCTCAGTATGGTGTGAGTGTTCAGGTGTGTGTGCATTGCTGATGGGTGTCATCGACACCAGTGTTTACCCAGCATCCCCCACTAGGAGACTGTAGGGGATGTCCATATTGGCAATGGTGTGCTACAGCTGTGTCAGAAGCCATATATCGGACACATCATAGCTTCCAGGGCAGACAGCACACACATTCAATCTCATGCCCTGGCCATCGTATATGGCCTAGCAGTTGGAGGTATGCCCTGCAGTGACTGTAGGCCTACCCCCACTCACCAGGTGGTGCTACGATGTGTATGTGTGTGTGCAGGCTATAGCACCCGGTACCCCAGGGTAGTCATCCATGTGGTTGAACAGATGCATATTGCTGGTCTACTAATCATGTGTGTTGTGGACATGTACGTGCTCACTAGCATGTGTTGACATGGCGTCTGTGAACTGGTGCAATACTCTGGATGCAGGTGCCTGTGAGATACCCATGATATCCCCAGTTGTGCTGTGTGAGGTACCTGTGGCTAGTACACCTAGCCCAACACATACCATGGTATCCACTGTGATGTGTTTCCCTCTGCCTGTTTGATATGTCAGGTGGGGCAGGCACAGGTCAACAAGCTGCTGTAGGAGGTCTTTGTCCACCCCATAGTGCTCCAACATCTCCAGCCCATGTAGCCCCTGGTAAGTCACCCTTGGTCTATAAAGTCTTTTGTCACCCCAGTAAGGGTTGTTCGGCAGCATACACATCCTCACTGCCCCAGCCTCCTGCACATGTTGGTATATGTTGCCTGCTGCAGCCCATGTCATTTGGTTGGACTGTGTCCTGAAATGTCCCTGCAGGTATACACCAGTGGTGTAGAGTGCAGACGAAACCTGTGCGTATGCTGCTTGCTCGCATTAATGTACTGTTCTTGTGTGGGCTGGCCATGTCATCTGCTGATTGTGCTAATCAACACCTGTTCATGCAGCCTGTACACACTGCCTACCCCACCACTGCTGTCATCCCTCCCAATGTCACCAGGCAGGTATAGCCACACCCCTATCTTAGGTGTGCTAAGGCAGGAGCACTCCCGAGGCACAGTTCTGCAATGTACGTACAGTATGCCTGACCCCAACTCCCATGCTGTCAACTATATTCGAGACCTGCACCCGGCTGACTACACACATACACTCCAGGGACAAGCAGAACAGCCTGGTGATAAATGTGATACACTATAGTCAACCTCATCTGCATAGTATAGTCTTCCAATGAATAGTTATATGACCCATACCGAACCTCCAAATTAATAACCACTGCTCAGTGTCACTCAGATCCATACACAACTGGCAACAGGTGCCTTACTATCACCATATTTGATGTCTCATGGTCTTCCCAGCAACAAAATAACCGGTGTCTACATGACTATAACCCATGGCCATGCACACTACAGATGATGTGCATTACCACCACGCCATGGCAGATATGCATAGATCCCAGGTTATCACATACAGATCACCCGGCACAAAAATTCAATAGTGCTGATGTCCCCACACATATATGTTCACATCTATGTCCACCTCTACATCTACATGTATCATATATATATTATTTGTATACATATGTACATGGACATATATATATATATATATATATATATATATATATATATATATATATATATACACACATACACACATATACATGTACACACATATGTAGATATGGCATTTATATCACAACAGCGGACCACATGACAGCAATGCATTAGACAGGAATGAAAAGGAAACTACATGTGCCACCTGCATCATGTAGTGTTGTTACTATCAAGGCACGTGTGTTATGTTGCATCACACGGGTCAGACTGTATCAAGGGTAAGAGTAGGGCTGCTGACAGTTACTCACAAGACCTATTTGTGAATGTATGTGTTGACAACCCAGTGTCTTGGCAGAATATGCAGGCTGTGGACACTATATAGGTCAGCAACAAAACACACTGAACACATCCCGCAGCTAGCCACCCACAGATACCAACACATACGGTATAATTGCCAAACACACACACACCTGCCATGCCCTGAAATCGAGCACCTACCTGTCTAGTCTACCACACTACAGCATTATGCAGTAACAGAACGCGCTACTAAGTTCTGGCATCACCGCACTCATACAGGCATACATCTAGATGGATGACATCATCCACAAAGGCAAAGACGCCAATAGGGAATGTATGGGGAGTGAGCTGCCTTAAAGCATTACTCTGTCCCCAGGCAGCTGGAAACACACACACACACTTGGCAGAGCTGGGAGTCGAACATACACCTAACTACCTTATCACAATACAGCATTACGCAGTTACAGAATGCGCTATCGAGATTACTGGAACACAGCACTCCCAGAGACATACTTCTAGGTGGATGACATCATCCGCAAAGGCAAAGATGCCGATAGGGAATGTATGTGGAGTGAGCCATCTAAAAGCATTACTCTGTCCCCAGGCAGCTGGAAACACACACACACACACACACACTTGGCAAGGCTGGGAGTCAAACCTACACCTAACTACCTTATCACACTACAGCATTACGCAGTTATAGAATGCGCTATCGAGATTACTGGAACACAGCACTCCCAGAGGCATACTTCTAGGTGGATGACATCATCCACAAAGGCAAAGACGCCGATAGGGAATGTATGTGGAGTGAGCCATCTAAAAGCAATACTCTGTCCCCAGGCAGCTGGAAACACACACACACACACACACACACACACACACACACACACACACACACACACACACACAAACCCACACTTGGCAGGGCTGGGAGTCAAGCATACACCTAACTACCTTATCACACTACAGCATTACGCAGTTACAGAACGCGCTATCTAGATTACTGGAACACAGCACTCCCAGAGGCATACTTCTAGGTGGATGACATCATCCGCAAAGGCAAAGATGCCGATAGGGAATGTATGTGGAGTGAGCCATCTAAAAGCATTACTCTGTCCCCAGGCAACTGGAAACACACACACACACACTTGGCAAGGCTGGGAGTCGAACATACACCTAATTACCTTATCACACTACAGCATTACGCAGTTACAGAATGCACTGTTGAGATTGCTGGTACACAGCACTCCCAGAGGCATACTTCTAGGTGGATGACATCATCCGCAAAGGCAAAGACGCTGATAGGGAATGTATGTGGAGTGAGCCATCTAAAAGCTTTACTCTGTCCCCAGGCAGCTTGAAACACACACACACACACACACACACACACACACACACACACACACACACACACACACACACACACACACAGGCACACACTTGGCAGGGCTGGGAGTCGAACATACACCTAACTACCTTATCACACTACAGAATTACACAATTACAGAACGCGCTACCGAGATTACTGGAACACAGCACTCCCAGAGGCATACTTCTTGGTGAATGACATCATCCGCAAAGGCAAAGACACCGATAGGGATTGTATAGAGAGTGAGCAGTCTAAAAGCATATTACTGTCCCTAGGCAGACGTAGACAAACACATGGCAGTGGTGTGCGTGGGACAACTGCCTATCTATGGAGCACTATTACAACACTACATAGATACGAGACGTGCTACACACAGTACACCCTTCAAGACAGTCAAGCAGTGTGTTCAATGTAGGCATCCATCCTGACGTGGGGTATGGACATCTGTTGCCTGAATGACCACCATTGCTATACAGGATGTCAATGGCCATGCCCATACACAGAGGCACATCACCGACACAAGGTGTCACTGGGCATGCTCACACACTTAGTATTACACGTCCATTTCGAATGTACTGTGTGTCCATCTACACAACGGCGTACTGGGCATGCTCACACACTTAGTAGAAGCGAAGGGCTATCTTGCATGCACATGGATTCTAAACACGGAAGGGCACAGTATGGTGTTACTGTCCCCACATACATGAAGGCCACTCACATGTACTGACCAGTACACACTCAAGAGCCATCACATATGTCTCAGGTGCAGATCACAGAGGTAAACGCCGCATTCTACTATGTAGCCCTCAGACATCACCATGTCCTTGGACCAGCAACACACATCCATACATTACCACAACACTGTGTGACTCATGACCAGTGGACTGCACATAGGTCTACAGCAACTGTGCAGACTAAACATGTACTGACAGGGTTCCATCATGTGTTATGCAATGCAATGATACCACTGCACATAACCAGGTCAGGTCTACACATAACAGGGGCCCTGGGTCTTACACAGCTGTGACAGATGACTGTCGCTGTACACCAAATAACACACATGTTTGGATATGACATGCATGCGATACATGTAATCGCAGTGGATATGTGCATGGACCACACACACACACACACACACACACACACACACACACACACACACACACACACACACAACACATATGCACATAGCATAGCTTTTGCTGTCCTCCGTGCAGACAAGTGGCTACAGCAATCACACGCATGCATATGGAAGGTAGGTCCATGGCTGTTGAATGCTAACAATACATGAGGTAGCAATGTTGACTGAGGAAACATTCCCTCTGTGCTAGTTACCCATGACACCCATCATATCATACAACAGTCCATGTGTTATGCATCTCATCACACATGTCCACCAATTGCAATGCATACAAACATGGCTACATGACAGGCATGTAGGACCAACACACATGTACATGTAGTGGTGTGCATGCAGCTACCATGCATGTGCAGTAGCTGATGTATGTAATTCATCTGTGCCTAATTACAACATGCAGTTGTAATGCAGCCCCATCATTGACACCTGTATTTGGTGAAATACTGACAGTACGGTAGGATGTACATTAGGTATAGATGGATGTGTGTATATAAAGTGGTGATCCACCTTTGCAGATGAATGTTTGCCGGGGACGGCTCACAGGTGTGTCACAAGCCATCCTACCATTACATGTGCAAACAGTATGCAATGCTACTGTTACTTGATGGTGAAGACATAGACCCTACACAGCGGTCGGGTGTTACTGACTGTAAGTCACTTGACACTTACAACACTTACATCCTCCTGTGTGCATATAGCAGCACAATTGCCAAGGGTAGCGTTGGTTCACATAATGTGGCCAATACTGCTGCATGTCTGTCAGACATATCATCATATAGCAGGTGTATCATTCACAGTACTGCCATGTGTGTTTGCTTGTGTGACCATACATGCCACATATGGTGGGGAATACATCCCAATTGTTACACACCCCTGTACACTGTTGTAGAGATCTGTACATACTGCAGTGTGGAAAGCATGATGTAGGCATGGGTGGTGTGTGTATCACACACATGTCAGCTATCCGTATGTGAATAACATTTGTGGACTCCACAGTGTGTGTGTGTATGTATGTATGGCTGTCTGGTGCATGGAGTGAGGGTGTATGCTACCTTACAGAACAGACAGGATCCCTAACCCCTCATGGTGGGTCTACTACCCTGTTGATGCCATCGGTCTCAGCCTTACTGGCTACCTGTACATGTTCATTCTCTGTTTTGCACCATGTGGGTGCACAGTACTGTGAAGGTGATTACAACATAGGCAGGGGTCCTCACCTCAACACTATCGAGTGTGCGTTATAATGTTGTTGACCCAGTGAGTGTGGGCATGTTACTGTGTGTTTCTGTGTATGTCTGTGTGTGTTCTCATCCTGTAATGTGACAGGGTATTACTGCTACACAGTGAGGCCTCCTGCTATCAAGTGGCCTCTAATGTTATCATCGGCCAGACCGCTGTGTAAACCCCCCACACCATGTCAACATACCTGTGATGTGACCTGGTATGGATGTCATGTCTCTAGCCACTGTAGCCTATTAAACAGCCCACATGCTTCTGGATCAGTAGATTTGTGGACATCTGTGGTATGGAAGCCTTTTTAACAGTCATGTTGAGGCTACATATAGCATGCTGGTATTGCTATACATGCCTATGAGTACTCCACATTTACACATGGGAAACTGCAAACACTGCTACTTGTTGGCACATGCATGTAGACCATAAGGAGGTAACCAGGGCATCATTACCAACATGCTGTTACTGTTGTTACCAAGACACATACTGTGAACATATAACAATGCATTATAAACCTGTACTACATGGTATGTCTGGTGCATGTCAACAGTACACAACTAATGTAATATATACTTCTCTCACTATTCTGTTCACCCTGTGCATCAGACCATTTGTCCCTGCACCGAATGTGTGGATGACAGGGATGCAGCACAGGCATCATCATATGCACAGGGTGATAATGTTTGCCAGTGGCATAGGCTGCACCAGTAGATGACATTATGTGTGGGTAAGGGCCGGTGATCTGATTGGACATGTGTGGTCATTATGCATGTGGGTTTTGCGGTGCCCAACAGATGTTTTTGCTGTGTGTGTGTATGAGTGCACACAGTTCTGCCTTTTGCCAGGCCTACACAGGGGTAATATTGACAGATCCAGATTGTACAGACCAGGATGTACAGCTCACTGTGTCTGGCCATGGCCACATGACCTGTGCCTGCCAGGGATTGCACGGGCACTACCAGGCGGAGGTACAGATTGGCTACTGTCCGATGACACATGTCCACTGGAACCATGTCCCCACTGGGAACATCCAGGGCCATGTCCACGTGGCCTGCTGTGTCCTGGTGTGGACAGTGCAGCACCAGCTGCACTGCTACTGCTACCGGCACTATGGGAGTGGACATGTGAGGTGGCTCGTTCACGTTGACCTTCACTAGGTGGTGTAGCTGGCCTATGTCCACATGGCCTACACCTCACACCTACCAGATGTTCCAGCACAGACAGCTCATGCTCGCAGATTGCCATGCCACAGTCAAGGATTCTGACCATGTCACCCAATCACCTGTCCAGAACATCAGCAATCTGCTGTTGAGCATTTGCCAATGCCTGGATGTTGTCATTTAGAGTACAGATAGCAGCCCTCTGAAGCCTCTGCCCTTCTCTGTTTTGCCGTTCAGCACGTGCCTGTGCCGCCATTACAGTCTGGAACATGCGTCTGGTGACACCAGCTGCTGCACTCTGTCCTGCAGTTGCATGTCTGCCAGAGGTCCTCCTACGAGTAGCACTGGCCACATGCCTGTGTGGCACATCTGCAGTCATTACACTGACACCATGGTGTGGAGACACACCTTCTGTAGCCACCACACGTTCTTGTTCCAAGCTAACATACGCTGACTGTCCTTCCTCTATGGCCACTGGTGATGGGGTATGTGTTGGCATGAGAACTGTATGCGGGGAAGAGGGGGACATAGCTGGGATGGCAACCATTGGCACAGATTCAGCCCCTGACAACCCTGCCTGTACCTCATGCATATGTTCACCACTGCTAGTATCTGTGGGGACACTAACATCAGATGGACTGCAGCAGGGTAATGCACCTACATCACCTGTGAATGCAAAGAAAGACTCTACATTACAATAGACACACACACAGACACACACACACAGAAACACACACACAGACAGACACACAGACACACCATGCATGTGATTTGACAGACGGCATGCAGCATGCATGTGATACAGCAGACGGCATGCAGCTCAGACATTAATAGTGGTAGTTAGCATACCTCCCTGGGTTGCACACAACAGCAAGCAGGTGTCATTTCAGTAGCCATGCAGTTCACACAATCATGGTGGTAAGCATGCATCCCTGTGATACACCATGTGGACCAGCACAGGTTAACAGTACACATGGCTGAAGTGACCTTGACATGTAATCTACTGACATGTGCATTGACATGCATACATGTCTGACACAATGGTGTCCTGACACATGTAAAGCATTGTAATGGGTATCACATCGCATTGTTGTCTGTATGCCCTAAATATAGAATGCACGTTTAGCAAATGTGCATGAGCATGGAAGGGTAGCGTGAGGCATCTACATTGCTATACAGTGTGAAGTACAGACACTGTGCCATTGCATGTCATCATGAGGCATCTATATTGCTATACAGTGTGTAATATGCGCACATTGCATAGCCATAACTGCGTGCATACCTATGACATAACTGTGGATTGTGACCCACATTGCTGAGGTGTATACACACCAAATCATGCTGTGTCATGTGATGGGTCACTGGAAGACCTACGGATGACACCCCTGCACAACTACTACAGAGTTAGCTGCCTGGCAACCATGTCCACACATGGCAGACTTGTCAATACACCATGTCCCACATGACACTGATGTACCACACACAAGAGGTGCACAGCTGACAGTGATGTCCTACAGCAGCAAGGGAAATGTATGGTATCTGTGGCCTGATGTGGTGTCAATGTCTGTGGAAGCTGTACAGGTGACTACTGTCTACTGTCATGCTATGACACAGTCGTGATGTCCAACACATCTTATATGGTCGACTTACGTGACACCTTCACTAGCTGTGCACAGGCTTTTAGGATGTCCAATGTACCACATCAACTGTATAATCAGTCAACTAAGGCTATAGTTGGACCATTTGTGGACAATGTGCAACAGGTTGTATACACATCACATCTACTGTGTGGCTACATGTCTCTGGCCATCCTCCATGGTCATGTGTGAACATGTGCTGGCCAAATGTTTGTGATGGCCGTCTATCTCACATGTCTGTGTAGTCCCATATGACATACACCCATAGATGTCAGATATGTCACGTCCACAGGGCTATGCAGGCAACGAGTTGTATGTTTGGTATGTGGGGTATGTATTATGGGATAGTGTGACAATATTGCAGCCAGAACACTACATGTCTGGGACATGTCAGATGGCACATCACAATGTGTGCACCCATTGTAGGGGCATATAACACAATGGTGACTCCTGTGGGCTGCCCATATCCCAGCTCACTGTGTGGTACTGTTTGTGTACCACACATGTGTTGTTCCAATGTATAGTACATATGCCTACATTGAACAACACCTCCACCATTGTATGCACAGCTGTCTGCACATGTAGCAATGACAGATATTGTGGCTTCATGTCAGTGTTTCATTTCATTTGTATATATTGCACATGGGTAGCCAGTGTGAATGATGGGAGATGTGACCTGTATATCATGACTGGACCATACATCATCTGAACATGTGTTAACTGGCCACATGGGGAATAGATATATGCATTACCATGCCTGATACCGATGACAGTCTCACCTACAACGGACTGATGTCTGTGCGGCATGCCAGAGGTACCTGTATAGGTGTGACACAGCAGTTTGAACATTATCCATGACTGTATGACAGCCACAGGGTGCACTGTGCAAGTTAACACATTCGCCTGTACAATAGCATATAGTATGTACATGTGTGCATATACAGGGTAGCATACTGTAGTATGCAGCATGTGTAAACATACCTTGCATATGATGTTACATTACATATTGTACAGTGACACATGCAACTAAATGGGATATAATAGTCATATGTGCAGTAGTAACTTACCAGGCAACTCCAGGGTCATTGGTTGGGAGACACCCACCTCCACGATGGCAGCTAGTGTTTGTGGATGCTGTTCTGAGGGTGTTTCCAGGCTGGCCAGTAGGTCCTTGGTGTGTGTGAGTGGGGGCTGGGATGGTGGCCAACCACCTGTTCCACCTTGTTCCCTGGTAATTGCAGTGGCACTCTGTTTTGCATGTCGTATCAAGTCCATGCAGTGTCTGTGCACCTGCTGGTAGGTGCGGTTATGGCCACCCACATCATTAACCCTCCTGCGAAGGTCCTGCCACAGATCGTCATGCTGCTGGGCATGCTGTGGCATATGGCTGAACAACACCTCGTAGTTCTCATGGAGGTATGGGATGAGGGCATCATCCTCCTGGTGGCTGTACACTGCAGGCGTGAATGAGGCATTATCTGGAAGACATAATGATGGTAACAGGTCACAGTATCACCGAGATGTACAGAGATACAGCTGCACATACATTTATATTAAATCTAGTACATCTGCACAGTTATCTTTGCAAATCATCATGACACTGGCACGACTGACATGTTTGTATCACACACATATAACACCCGTTATGCATTGGATATCATCACCATATATGTGTGTCACCTCATTACATTGTTCATACTCCATGTGAATGCTGTCTTGATGTGGGCATGTCTGTTTGCTTGTACTGGTGTTCTTACCCATCAGCACATGCCTGGATGTGTCCCCAGTGATACTGTTGACCTTGATGCTGTGTATATGTCACATATCAACACATACACTGCCTTAATGGACATGAGCAGTGACAATGCACACATATGCATGGAACCTTTACATGCATGTGTTTTGCCATAGACATCAGCATGGCACTGTACAGCAGTTCAACATGCTGCCATGGATCGCTTGTGTTGCACATGTGATAGACATGGGACAATGGCTAGCCGAATGTCATTCGCAGGGATGGTTATCAACTATAGCATGTACGGGCAAGGTTTCCTAGCTGTATCCAACAGCTAATTTGCCACCGTGAGGTGCATCAGTGCCACATTACTGATCCAAACAGTTAATAATACATCTACCATGCGGCCATCACACCATGTATGACAGAGATGACATGTGCAGCTTTGATAGACAGGGTTGCATGGTATGGCAGGAGTATGTAACATGTATGGCACAGGGATCTGTCCAGCATGTGGAGATCCTTGTAGTAGGACGGTGGCTGTCCATGATGTATGTCTTTCAGATCAGGATATGTATGTGTAGCATGTCCAACATCACAGTGTAGCACATGTCTTTATGCAAGGTAGCCAGCATGCTGCATAGTGGAGGTGAGGATTGTGAAGGCTGGTATCGCCCATCCACACATGGCCAATACCCCTTAAAGGTGATATGTGATCCGATATTGGTCACCCGAGTGCTGAGTATTCCTGTCCAATGATCTCCATGCTCATGGATGGCACCCTGTCATGACATAGGTGCCTCGTATGACTACCTAATAGGCCTGGAGACATCACCAACTCTGGGAGGTGAACTGCACAGCATCATTCCTTACACAATGTCCATAATGTTGACCACTGCCTAGGTGGTAGTTAATAGGTACAGGGTTATTCACCTAGTGGTGACAATGCTATTATCAGCTGTCAGATTGTGCACATATGTCACACTCCTCTCCCACAAAGCCCATTCTGTATGTTGTCCACAACACTAAGACAGCTATTGCTCCTAGGTCATGGCCATTCACATCCTTACATACACAGATGCCTCCCATTTGTCTGTGTGGTATGGGCTACAATGAGGGGGAGTACAAAACATTAACCCTGTTTTACTGTAGCTACCACTGGTGTGATATGCACACGTCACTCTGACACCTTTTGTAGTGTTGATTCTGTCAACAGGCCACTGGTAGAACATTCCTGTGACTTAAGAAGGTACATCTAGTATACTCAGTGTAGCTGGAACACGGTATGGGTGATGATTTCCTATGACCTGTCACAGGTATGCTATGCAGTGTGAAATCATCCATACTGTCATCTACTTCTGTACTGCTAACATCTACGTTGATAGAAGTTCATAGACTTGCAGACCATACTCAGCAGGGTAATAGTGCAGTGCCTCCAATTATGACTGTCGTCTCCACTTGTGGGTTGCAGTGGGTTGATATTATCCAACACCCTATCTGTATTGCATATTCATGTTCAGCACTTGTTCAGAACTTGTGAGCACTTCATGAGCTACTAATTACTATAGCTCCCATTCCAACTCATTTCTTACAAGTACACTGTCTGTCGTTACATTTCCTGCTTGCATACAGTACAACAGCTGTTGTACATACATCACTCACATATCTTGTGAGATATGGTTGAATATACAGGCATGTCCAACTGTCACTTACCAGTGCTATTGCCTGTCTATATGAAGAATATGGTGAACATGTGGCAATAGAGCAATTGTCTCATGTACACAGTCAATGCTCACCTCCCAACATACGACACTACAGCCTGTGGGAGATGCACATATGTAGCCATGCTGGGGGTAATGCTCTCACCAACCCAGACTGAACCTGACATTCATGTGGGGATGCGTAACATTTGCAACACACCCCACCCATCAGATAGTCTCACAAGATCTCCACCACCACAGGCCACACATAGTATGAGTATGACATTTGCAGAACCTCTCCATACTCTGTGTAGGCACCAGAGGAAGCCCCCATCACCAAACACAACAATTACTTATAGCCCACAGACTCATGTGTGCCCATCAAATACAGCCAATAGGGTGTTATAACATACCCGACACACCAGTCATAGGTGACTCTGTAGGCGGTCACACTGATGTCCCACTCAGTAGGCTACACAAGGCGATAGTCGCTTACATCTAGCTGTCGGGTAACTGGTTCTGCAACATAACCTATGCAGCCATGCCACACCTCACCAGGTACAATTTGACTGTCATTCTCCATGTTAGTGTGACTGCCCTGAAATGTAACTTCCCAGAATACATGTGCAGGGACATGCAATAGCTCTCCAGTCTCGTAGCCCAGAAGGTATCGGCCAAGCCCTGGGGAGCATTCTGCATTCATCCAGACTAGATACCACTGTACAACAACTGACTGTTTCACTTCAACAGTTGCCTATGCTTCTGCTGTCATTCCACAGGCATCCAGTATCTGTCCACTTTGAATGACATAGTCAACAAAACACGATGCTTTGGCACAGATGACCTGCACCTGTCAGCCCTGGGAGTACAGATAACATGTAAGGCTCTTTCTGCTCCTATACTGCCTGTCTTGCACAGTTTCCAATAACATTCACCACCAGAATGGGAACAGGCAAGCAAAACATGGGGTCATGTGACTCAATGCTTGACATCATCTCTGACGCATGCAGTCAAGGCACTCCTTATAATGGACCACTTCAATATCTCTGCAGTGATTGGGACCTGCCTCTAGGCTCCGTAGAGCACACCTGCACTGACAGATTATACGCAGACCACACCTTCCAGTCATGTAACCTGGACCGGAACACCCACGGCTGAGGTCTGTCCATATTTCATTATGTTGTACACACCTCCTGGCTGGTTACCTAGCACAATGCATCAGAGGTGATCCACGTACAACTAACTGTGGCCAGAACTGCTATACACATTGTAACATGCTATGGATTTAACAACATAGCCCACGGTTACCGGCCCTCATTTCTTGGTGTACTGGACAGTAGGGTTCAGACAGGTACTACTGATGTGCGACTGACACTACCCCACACATAACTGGGATAGCTACTCATGTACTCATGTACCAACACATTAGGCCAACGCTGTCCAGGATTCCTAACCTCCACTTGGCTGGATCAACCCATACACAGCACCACCAAGACCAACAATATCCTAGACATGGACATTACCAACATGTCACTGGTGTTCCACACCTGTGGTTATCCCCTCGTTGGTAGTTTTCGAACATATGCTAATCACCCTTGTTATCCACATCCCAGCAGCACACCCTTCACAGCATACACAGTACAAGATTAGTACAACACCTACTACAGACGTCTTATGACAGCAGTAGTAAATGTCATGGCACCCGTGCAGATGGACAATGCACATGCAAATGCTGAAACATACCCCAGTGCACTTCATTAGCACTTACACGACTTCATGGATCATGCTATTCCAAACAGAGCCAGGATGGTACCCACCAGATAACGGACACCAGTCTAGGGGTCCAGTTCCATGGACATAATGTACAACAAAAGGTGGAGGCTGTTGCAAAGTGGAGTACAACCCATGGGTGGGGTAGCTCACTGGTCAGCCTCAGTAGGGCTCCAGGATCCGTTATCACATCCTCCAAACCTAGCTATGTAAACATTACTGCGACACATTCCAGGGTGTACCACAAAGCATTATGGAGGTATGCCAGTAGTCAATGGCAATACCCACAGCTGCTCTGACATACGATGGTTACTCAGGAACATTACAGAAATGAGTGATGTTGGCAACATCCTGGCGGATGGGTTCAATGCTAACTTTACACCCTCTCACTCCCTACAGGGCCATTATCCATGTAGGAACATTGCAGGGTCCCTGCGGTCACAACTACACAGTTCCAACCTGCAATCTCTAAGGCCTGGAACACAGACTCCATGTGACCATCCAACATCCCAGGCTGTGATTTACACAAACCTCAGAACGACATGTCTCCCCACTTGGCCACCAGATTCACTAATAGCCTTGTATCAGACATTGTGGCCCCTGAATGGTGCACAGCAACAGTTATCACACTCCACACAGGTGGCGCCACAATGAACCAGAGGGACTATTGCCCTATATGCCTGACTGGACTGTTCTGCAAGGCTATGGGGCACATCATCATGGAAGTCATTCACAGAGACATTGGTGGGCTCCAGACCTTTGATGCCACTCAGGATGGACTTGTTAGGGCTAGACCATGGCTCCTACACCTGGTGCACTCCTTTGATACAGTTACCAGGGTAGCTGATGATGGTAAGGGGGTCCACACAGCCTACATTGTCCTCTCAATGGCTTTCAGCACCGTTCTCCATTCTGGTATTGACAAAATACACATCCACCTGCACATCGACCCCTACGTCTCAGAGTGTTATGCAAAGTGGCTCATGGACAGGACCCACACAATGAGGGTAGCATACCATAGTACCTACTGTATTTCAGTTACACTTGGCATACCACAGTCCTCAGTCATAGGGCCCCTCATGTTCGGTATATGCTTCCCTGAGGTACAGGCTAGCACAGAGGGACTTTCCCTGATTAGATTTCCAGACAACTGCATACAAGATGACATGACTGATCCACCAGCTGATACAGACTCCCTCCACAAGGGTGTCACTGTGACGGATACCTGATGTCGATAACATGGCCTCAAGCTGCATGACATATGGCGCATGAACATCCTTTTTGGATTACACCAATCACCCACTGACTATCACATAGGTGGTAGTCCCCTACATACATGTAACATTATATGGGATCTTAGTACACACGTATGTAGCACCCACTCCTTTGATAACCATATTGCCAATGTGGCATGGATATCCTTCTACGTGGCCACCCTTATCTGTACTGGATTTGTAGCTGGAACAAAGGCACCCATTGTACCTCTAAACTCCTGATGTATACACACATTCAAGGGTACAACACCCTGTTTAGGGTGTACCTTACAGAACAGCAACGGCTTTACGTACCACAACATTAACACACCATGAGGATTATTGAGCTCCGAAGGTTGACATATGTGGCAGAACTACAGACACCATGACTGTACACATTTGCATACTGCATACTCAGGGGTGACCTCTGCTGAACATACAGGGCCCATGTCTACAACAATATTCATGGATATACTCCACATAAGCGACACAAGTAAAAGCTACTGAGAGAAACATGCTCATGGATATGTGCACAAATGCAACGATGAGTGGGATATTCTTGAGGGTTACATTCCCAAACCAGACACTCACCATGCTTTGGAACATGATTCCTATGTACATCATGCAGGGACACTCAGTAGCACTGTTTATGAGATACCTCACTTGGTGGATGGGAGACACACATGTACGCCAGGGATCGCTGCAGTGGCTGTACTGTGCAGAGGTGCAGGTAACACATGGCTCTGCTGTTCACAGACAGGACACTACCCTGGAGAGGTGCCGCTGGTGTAAACACTGTAGTTGGGCTTACACATAGACTTGCCAGACAGCATAGTACCTCACTATGAACCTGTGAAGCTATTACATGTCCTTTGTGCATGGTTAATTGAGTAGCTCTTCCATTTTGATTAGCTATCATGTTGTTACAGTGTCCCATGACTACAAGCCATATGTATCCTGTTATTGTGTATTGTACATGCCAATAGACGATACCTTTTGTTTGTATGATATAACTGTTATGCTTTGTAGAATATCTAACATATCTACCTACAATACTGTACATTACACATATTTTACATATTATCCCATAATGCAAAGCATACTTGCACAGCAGGACCACCTTAGGCATGCTATTGTCGTTATATGCCCATACACATGCCTATCAACATATACTATCCCCTGCTATGGCACGTACTTGTTGGAATACCCTACCACTGATGGCGGGTGGTGTGTAATTATTCTGTTTAAAGCCCTCATGTAGCATCCCTTGTGGTGTCTGTGATGTTTACCTTGTGACCCACAGCAGGACACACAATTTCTACAAGCATTACTATGCTCAGCAAGACATCACTGCATAATACCTTTTCCCACTTTATGCATTGCGGACACTTTTAATTAATACAAAACAGGCTATACATACACTAACATACTGAGTGTTCTACATACCTTGTTAGCGTTCCAAACTTTTGTAAATATCTCTCTTACACCTTTACTGTTTAAACGGTTCTATGGTATGAGCATACGGTTTGAATGTCTGGCAAGTCATCCTTATATACGTCGATACCTGTAACATGTGGTTTCCTGCCATCAATTGGTGTTCCTGAGTAAATTATTACATGCACATCAGCTGTGCAGCTACTCCATTCACCAATTACATGGCAACAGTGGGGTATAATTGAATTCTCCACTTGGGCATTGCCCTTTTGTCCTACCTTCGGAGAGACGGCCTGTATGTGTTTTGTAGTGTGGAACTGCAACTGCTATTTGTAGAGACACAGATATTTTGGATTCATGTCCCCCGTGGATTGTGTGTGATGGCTAGAGTATGTGGTTCTACATGTGAGTGTACCTGTCATCTCAACCGTCTGATAAGGGACTATTGCAAACAAAACCTGTAACATCACCGTCTGTTCCATTATACAACAGCTATGATTTTACATGGCGCCTTTATAAATGTGTCTCTCACAAGGTATGTTAACGCTTCTGCAGATGTAATTGAGTGAGTGGATGTTCGTGATGTTATTACAGTCTGTATTGCTATTGTTTCATGTGTGGGAGATGTAGGTGGTTGTACATAGCATATATAGGTTTGTGGGGACTGCATTTCTACTTATTCCATATATGTGTGTGGGCTCCTTCCCTAATTGAAGACCTATCAGTTGGTAGACTGAAACTATGGTTGCTACGGGCTTACACATTGGGCTGTTGTTAATTGGTTTCTATATAGTATGCAGGTGAGGTTGATACTTCCATACCTCCGGAAATACAGCGATATGTAAAGGAATGTTACTAAATGACAGCTGTCCCGTGTATTTCTGTCACAGATATTTGCACTCATTGCAGTTGTGTTGGTGACTGAACTTCTTTGGCATGGGTTGCCACCTTTTCAAATGGCCATAGTGGGACATTTGCAGGACACACATCGGTGTTTACAGGCCGACACATACCCATGGTCAGTACACAGGATAGCACATACTTTTATCCTGAATACATACTTATTCTTGTAGCACTTTAGCTACTTATCATGTTTCATGTAACATTTACATTTTTTAGATACAGGCATAACTATTTAATGCAACTATTACATAATATATGGGACATAATTTTGTCCTACAATCTCAGACATTTGCCCTTTTTAATATTTTTTTGTCAGGACACAACTGCCCAGGGAGGGGCTGTCCCTCTTAAAGTGGGACAGGTGGTAACCATATGCCTACGGCCAGCTATAACCACACCTACCGTGTCACTGCATTTACCACTTGGGCATCAGGGATTTGTACACGTGTTATGGCGTTTTGTATGTGGACTGTATTATGGCTGTTACTCCATACTGTGATCAAATGGGTAACTCAGTTAGTTTACATATGGATGAGACCTATTAATGGTATGTCCAAGTGATGTTTAATGGATGTGCTCCAGCATTGGGTATGTATATCACAGTGAGCCACACACTATAATGTGCTACACCTTCACACAACCATAGGTGGAGCATGCTGGGTTGACAGATACCTGTCATGGGTACACCCCATGCTTTGCCACTACATCTATGAATACATTATATGGAGCCCCTCATTAACGCACCAGGGAATCCATGCAGAGTGTGTGGGGAACAGTGATTACAGACATGGATCCCACAATTAGCTCTGCTCCACTGAGCGACAGCTGGTTACTCAATGTGGTGGCAACAGCAGATGCTGTTTGCCTCGATTGATGAATGGCCTCTGACAATCGGGCGTGTACCTACCGATGTACATAGGAACCTATACGCACAGTACCAAGATATGCTGATAGGTGCGTGTACTGTTCAGGTGTTGACATTCCTTGTTCCAATAGCTATTGTGTGTACAATGGTTGAGGGCTGCCTATGTAGGATTCACACAGTAGGCCACCTATACATTATGATTTACAGGTGGTCGTGTGTGTGTGCCATCCATTTTACTGTGTGTGCAGGTGGAGAAGTGCGTCAGTCCATAGGGGCCTACACTGTCAGAGTATGTGCTATACGTTCCCTCTTTGCCAAGGCATAGGCATATTGGGCACACCTCCATCTGCCTACTGGGGCTGGCACAGGGTGTTCATGGTCTGAATCCCTCTGTGCCTGTGATGGCCTTGGCAAATGCGGTGGGCTGTGAGGGCCTTCACCATTTTGTCCCTGCTGCAGCTGTTTCTGCAGGATCATATTATGTAGCATGGCACATACTATGACGATGTGGGCACACATGCCTGGAGAGTACTGCAAGGCTCCACCAGATATGTCCAAGCAACGGAACCGTGATTTCAGCATCCCGAACACATGCTCTATGATGATTCTGGTTTGTGTGTGTGCCTCATTATGGCGTTCTTGCATGGGTGTGTGTGCATTTCTGATGGGAGTTATCATCCACGGCTCCAGTGCATAGCCAGCATCCCCCACAAGGTGGCCATGTTGGATGTCCCCCCTGACAAATACCTGATACAGCTGTGAGGCATGCCAGATGTGGGAGTCATGGTAGCTTCCAGGGCTGCCAGCACAGAACCTGTTCGCTGTTGACAGTTGGGGGTTATGCTAGACTGGAGTGGGGTGAGTTGGGGGGTAAAGTCAGAGATAAATTTATCAGCCAGTAGTTTCACTGTGTCATCCTGGTTAGTGAAGTTCGTGCCATCTACAACCAGTTCTGCACACTGCCATATGTTACCTTTAAGGTTCCTGACATAGCTGAAGAAGGCTGTGTGATTGTTTTTAGCCTGGGAGATTATCCTGACCTCATAACTGGCTTTGTTGGACTTTAGTAAACCTGATATTTCTTGTTTTGTTGAATTACAGAGTTCTTCTCTCTATGAAAATTGCTGTTTCTAATTTTGGCCATGACTTTTTTTCTTTTTGTTATATACCCTATTATGCTAGGGATTCTACCAGTGGGGTTTGTTTTCAGTGTTAGATTTGGCATTGCTTCTGGTAGATGTGGCAGCCTTGATGCAGCCATATAAATGTTTGTAGAACGTTTTTGTGAATAATTCTGCACAGGTAGCTGTGATCTCAGGATTTGGGGGAACTGTGAATTTTGACAAACTATTGCTTGATAGAATGTAGTTTGCTTTATAATAATTCCTAACTGTTATGGGTTTAGTTGGGTTTTCTGAGTTGATTTTTATTTCAAAGGAACAGCTTTGTATGCCAACCTTAACAATAAGGATGTGATATGGGGCAGGGACGGGTTCAATTCTCTCCCATGTTGGTGAATACAAGGTCTAGTATGCTTGTTCCTCTGGTTGGATTGTGCACTATCTGGTTCAAGGTGTTCATGCTGATAAAGTCCAGGAAATTGTGTGCCTGTGAGTTACAGGCAGTGTACATTACCCAGTCTATAGAGGGTTAATTAAAGTTGCTAATGAAAACACTATTTGGTTGGATGGTGATTACCTCTAATGGGTATACGTAAGAGATGTGAGCTTTGAGGGTCATAAAGGCTAACCTGTGACTGGCCACAACATAGTAAGGAACCTCATCTATGGGCACATAGGTGTGGATGAACTCCAGGGCATCATCCTGTTTAACCAAGCTGGAGTTGTATATGTTGCTAACATAGATCAGGACACCTCTACCTTTGGACCCTGTTTGTGCTGCTGTTGGCCTAAATGTGTGGAAGGCACTGTAGCCTTGCATTGCCAGAGTACTTTCTGTGGCTTTACCATTGTTAGGGATATTAATCACATTGTTATGGATACATTTTAGATGACATAACCAATATGTGGATCAAGGTTCAGTCATACTTCCCAGTGAGTAAAAGTTAAATGTATTTGTAAAAATTACCTATCTGACACACCCTTTCAAAGTTTACTGCTAATGACACAAAACTGGAAGACATCAGCTTGCCAAAGTCCTGTGCTGCTCAGGTGAATGCAGAACATGTAGAAATCAACATGATGTTTACCTCCCGTTCTTCATCACACAAATTGGGTGACTCCGAAAGTGTAATGGGTTGATAACTAATTAGCATATTTGGTATACCCATATGGGTTTATCTACACTTTATTATTGGGATGTGTGATAAGGATCTTCCATTGTGCTATAAATGATTACTTTCTTCTTTTTATGTTGTCAGATGAAACTTATTGTCACACTTGTTCCGTAACTAGGAAGGATACTTTCAGAAATATTACAAGGTATGTTTTCTGCCATACAGCTGCACATTGTACTATGTTGATATCTATTTGCTTTGTGCTGTCTAGCTACTTTGTTTCACTATTAGCCATTAAAATCATCATACATGTATATGATGGGGTCAGGCAACACACTGAAATGTAAAGACTCTTGTAGAAACCTAACAGGCAAACAGTTTAGACATTTATTTCTTGGAGAGGTATACCTCTTCACATGTGCCACTGCACTGGTGGGCAGTGAACATGTCTACAAAATTCTCACTGCTAGTTTTACTTTATGTTCCATTTCCCTTATTGTTGCTATGCTTATAATGTGTGCTTGCTAGGTGGACATTTCAGCATCTATTATTCTTTTCATCTTTTGTTGTTGGAAGAATGCATCAGAAAGGTATGCTACCAGTTGTATTTGCATAGGTCAAAGGTAGTGTTATGATGGGGAGCTTGCATCAATGTTTAGACTGTTGGTTGTATTTGTAAGGTGCAGGTAGGTTTGTGTGAGACTTGAGAATATATTTATTGATTATGTACTGCTGTATGACTCCATAACCATTAAAGTTTATGTAATACCAGTATGGTAATCTGGGTGGGATATCCGTTTTTTCATTCCATCACAACATGGATATCATATGGCAACTAAGACTGCTAAGGGCACATCCCCACGGATGTCTAATTTTTCAGAGGCTGTGAATGATGTGATAGTACAGGCTGCATCTTCTTGGTGGACAACTTCTTGATGCACATGCCTTTGACAAGCTCTTCCATGACAGTGTCTGGTGGCAGGTGGTTGAAGATGGCACTGCTGTTAGTGATCAGTACTGTATTTGTGCAATGGTCCAATATATGATCACAGACAAGATTTGCAGTGACAGGGTCAGATCAGAAGTGATGGCACAGAAGCAGATGGCTAGCCATGGAGGACCATC
Organism: Protopterus annectens; assembly: GCF_019279795.1. NCBI lineage: Eukaryota > Metazoa > Chordata > Ceratodontiformes > Protopteridae > Protopterus > Protopterus annectens. The sequence continues at coordinate 1,312,071,847 of NC_056729.1, forward strand.
TACTGAACCACCATTTCCCAGGGCAGTGAAGTCCCTGTCATCACTCGGGTGCAGGCAGCTCATCAGAGTTTCACATTGAGGTGCTGGATGTTGAGGCAGAAGTGGACAGGCCCCAGAGTATTTCCACTATTGATGCCCCAAGTATGTCATTCAAACATTCTTATGTCCACGTTTGCAATTGTTAGTCATGTGAATGCTTATACTACTTCCGAAACTTTTTGTGTCTAGATAAATTTGGCATTTTGGTGCAACAACCACCTGCACATGGTACGAGCATACTTATGTGCATTCTTTATGTTTAGTAGCTAGTAAAATGATTGCATGTGTAGTTGTGGTATTTGAGCATAAATTACATGGGCATTTTCATTATCATTTTTGCTGTATTCACAAGGAAAGCATTGCCTGGCACCAGCATCATGGACCTACCCCCATCTGATATTCAGGAATCATTATCCTCTGATGTTGATTGAGGGGATAAGCATGCACAGTCTGAGCCTGCAGGAGCTATGTTAGGCACAGGGAAAGTGACCCCACATCCACTCCCCATACTATGGACACAGTTACTATGCCCACACATATGCATAACAATGAACAACCTGACAGTGGACAGGCTGATGGGAATATGGTTCATAAGAGTAGTGTGGTAACCCCATGTGCAGACCTGGCAGACTCCTCCCCCCAGCCATCCTGAATAGGAGGTACCACACAGAGATGTTGGTAGAAGTGCCCAGAGAAGGTATGCTTACCAGCATCTCCCTGAGGTTGATGTGTTTTTAGCTGACATTCAGTGTTTGTGCAAGGCTGTAATCAATGAAGGCACAGGCATGTTTTACCAGGGCCAGATAACAGGTTGTGAGACTTCTGTTTGCTGTGCATACTGATATATTGGACTGAATGAACCATGTGTGTTGGAATCCTTGGACAGGATGAATGGCATACTGGACCATGCACTGTCTGTTAGGGGTCACCTGTTGGGAAAGGGGTCCAAATGGAGAGATGATTAGTCAGCAAGCAAAGGACAGTAATACTGCTGAAACTGAATTCATCCTCAAGTCTTGGTGAATACCTTCATGAGGTGGACCCTGTTTTTCACAAAATCTCACCAAGACAACATTGATATATAGAATATGTTTTATATAGCATATATCATGGACAGAAGTAGTTCAAAAATAAAAAAGATAGCTGGGTGCACAAGACCCAGGACAAAAAAGTGCCCAATACTGGTAGGTGCAGTGATGCCAGGACTGGAAAAAAATGACAGTGTAGAATCTTCAAAATACGAAACATTCCTACAATGGGGCTAGGCCAGGCCCGAGGGGAGAATGACCCCCCCCCCGTCCATTGCAGAAGGACGTAGCAGTCCAAAAAAATCAGAAAAACTGATAGGCCAAAGAAGAGCCATAAAGATGATAAAGTGGAATATTGAGGATAAGAAAGAAATGATGTATTGTAACTACTATGTAAAAACCCCAGAATTTCCAGACACAAGATATACAAAAAGATTAAGAGGGAAATTAGAGCAAAGAAAAATACTTCCACAAGAAAAACTGTCAGAAGCCTCAAATAAAAATTTGTGTTAATTAATACAACATATTTGTGAAAAGCATTATATAGACCAACAAACTTTGATCTGTTTGAAAAAAGAAGCATCTGAGGAAATGCAAAAATATAAACAACAAAATCTAGAGATTTTTAAAAAGCAAAAAAAAAAAAGAAATATGGACATGGGAAAGAAAGAGAGATTTGAAATAGTGCAATATTTATGCAAACTTGAAAGCCAAATTAACCAATACAAAAAAAGGCAGCCCCAAAGATATTCAAAAAGAAATACAGACAAAAAGCATCCAGATATGGAAAATTTCACAATAAAAATTAATAACACAAAGAGGAAGTATTGAAAAGAAGATTAGTAAAGTAGAAGTAAATATATATATATATAAGCTGAAGTTATGGAATACATGCAAAGTGAAGGATTTGATGTAGAAGGTCTAACACAGGTTACATCATAGCATGATGGAAAAAGTCCCCAAGGTAAGAAGAAATGGAAAAATCAGGAGACATCTGAGGAAGAAATATGGACGTGGGAAAGAAAAATCGATTTAATAAGGTGTAATATTTATGCAAAGGAGAAAGCAAAATCAGTACAAAAAGAGCAGCAACGAAGATATTTGTACAGAAATACAGGCAAAGGAATCTGGGCATGGCAAGCTTTACAATACAAAAAAATAAGAAAACAAAGAAGAAAAGTAGGAAGAAGATTAATAATGAAAAAGTTAAAGAAATAGAAACTGGGGTTATGGAGTACCTGCAAAGTTAAGGATTCAGTGTAGAAAATCTAACTCAGAAAGGACCACATCTGGATCTAGCAATAGACATCCAAATCAAGGAGAAACCTGTGAAATGGGAAGCAACTAAGCAGTTTCCATTTGAAGATATTTTGGAGCCTTCCACAGGAAACTAGTACAAAAGTTCGCTTGAAGCTGGACAGCAAGGGAAAAACAGGAAAATGTGGCAACTCTGATGCAGTCAATGTTGAGGAGGGATAGGCTAGTGAGTTCCCATATGACAGAGCAACGGATGACACAGGATGAAATTGAAGAGAATGCGCCACAGGAAGATGCTATAGAACTCTCTATAGAATGCCTGCAATAAATGGAGAATAAAAAATGTGCCCTTAGTTTAGAAGAAAATGAGCTAGGAGAAGAGTTGCTTAATTTAATAGAGATAGATAGACAAGATCAATGAAAGAAATGGACTGCAGAAGGTCAATAAAACCCAAAAAGTCAGAAGTCTGATTAAACAAATGAATACAGTAATTAGGACTGTCCATAGAGATCCATTAGATATAACAGAAATAAAGAGGTTATATTACTGTACAGCTAAATTAATAACAGATAAAATTCTACCACAAGAACAGAGGATAGTAAGAAAAAGGAAGAGGATAAATTGAAGACCATCATGGAAGTATTGAATAGAGAAAACTATAAAGCAATTAAGTGTCACACTGTTAGAAGGATATAGAAGAGGGAACAGATCAACAAAAATACTCAGAAAGATGGATGTGATAAAAGCAATGCACAGTATTATAACGGATCAGGATCTGTCTTGGACTATTGCAAATAATAAACTAAATATCTCAGCACAGGCAGAAAAACTTAAAAGATACCCAGATAAATATAAAGGAAAAGTACAAAATAAGCAATTTATTGATGACCCTAAAAAGTTCAATAGAGAGTTGGAAAACAAGGTAAAAGGAATTGAAAGACCGCACAAAAAAGAAGAAATAGATGCATTTTGGAGAAATATCTATGAAGATCCTGTGGAGCATAACAAAGATGCTAAATTGATAGAAGAAGTAAAAGAAAGAATAAGAAGTTCAAAGGTACAGGATATGAAATTGGATGAAGTAATAGCCAGAGAGATTGAGATAAAGATAAGGAAAGCCTTCAATTGAAAAAACCCAGGTCCAGAAGCAATACCTAACTTCTGGCGAAGATTTAGTCATGAGTAAGAATTATTCATATGCGCAACAAACCTGGTTAACAACAGGAAAAACAATGCTCCTACTTAAGAGTGAACCTGCAAGCTACCCTAAAAATTATAGACCATTATACCATGACCCCCCCAAAATGTGCACGCTGATTGGCCAGCGTGCACATTGTAAATCGAGTTATACTAATGGAAAAAGGTCCGGTCGCCCGGACTTTTTTCCATTATTATAACTCTACTTTTAAAACACTGTCTCGCTATGTTAAATGGGTTTAACATAGCGAGACAGCTTTAAAATAAGCAATGGAGATCTCCGTTGCTTATTTTAGCTGTCTCATGCTAAACCCATTTAACATAGCGAAAGACAGTTTAAAAGCAATGGAGAAAGCAAGATCTCGTTGCTTTTTACTGTTTCACTATGTTAAATGGGTTTAACATAGCGAGACAGTTTTAAAATAAGCAACGGACATCTCTGTTGCTTATTTTAAACTGTCTCATGTTAAACCCATTTAACATAGCAACAGTAAAAAGCAACGGAGATCTTGCTTTCTCCTCGCTTTTGCCCACAGCTCTGATGTACTGCGTGGGAGCAGTACATCAGAACTGCCGAGATGCCAGACATCTGGAAGGGCAGTAAACAGGCATTATACTATGCCATTATTTAAGAAAAGTAATAGTTTCTTTTCTTAAATAATGTCATGATAATAATAACACTTCTGTGTGGGTAATGCTGTATTTACCCACGGTTGGCTTTGTTTGGTCCCTCGGGCTTCGCCCTTGGGACCAAACCACGCCAACCGTGGGTAAATCCAGCATTACCCACACCCAGGCGTGGGTTATTGCTATAACTTGCCTTCCAATGATGTATAAACTATACACTGGAATTGATGCTGACAGAGTTTATAGTCATTTAGAAAAAAATTCAATCATGGCAATAGAACAAAAGAGTAATAAAAGAAAGTCATATGGAACAAAAGATCATCTGCTGCTAAATAAAGTCATAATGAAGAACTGTAATTGAGGAAGAATTTAAGTATGTCATGGATTGACTTCAAAAAGGCATTCGATACTGTCCCACATTCATGGATAAAAGAGTGCTTAAAATATATAATATGCACCCTACACTGATCAATTACATTACAGTGACCTTGAAATAGTGGCAGACCACTTTGCAATTAAGCCATGATAAAGGACAAATTATTATTTCAGAGATAAAAATTAAAAGGGGGATATTCTAGGGTTACTCCCTGTCACTGCTGCTATTCTGTATTGCCCTTAACCCTTTAAGCTGCCTACTTAACAGATTAGGTCATGGCTATAATTTGGCTCCTAGAAAACAACAACGTGTAAAGACCTCTCATATTCTCTGTCAGTGATTTAAAACTGTATAGCTCATCAGATGAGGAAATGAAAGCACAAGTCCAAGTTGTCAAAATGTTTTCAGATGATACAAGAATGTAATTTGATTTTGATAAATGTGCAAAAGCAACCTTTAAAGCAGAAAAACTGCAGCACCAAGAAAACATCAGTTTGGGACAAGAATGTGATACAAAAGAACTTGAGCAAGAGGGAGTGTATAAATTTGTGGGAATTTATGAAGGATCAGCAATAAAACATGAAAAAATGAGAATAAAATGTAGTAAGGAGTATTTTAGAAGACTTAAATTAATCCTGAAAACAGCGCTGACATCTAGGAACAAAATTCAAGCTATAAATCAATTTGCTCTTCCTATCCTAAATTATAGTTTTGGAAGGATTGACTGGCCCCAAAACGTGTTGGATAGATTAGACAGGAAAACAAGAAGGATGCTTTATACACACCAAATGAATTATAAAAATCAGTACATACCAAGATTATATATTCCCCATTCCAAAGGAGGTATGGGCCTCCTTGAAATTGATGACATGTATAGTTATGCCAATGTGGGACTTCACACATATCTGCTGACCTCACAAGACTGCAATGTAGTGAGCGTTTTGAAACACGAGGAGAACAAATCTAAGATGACTTCCCTGCTTTGTCGAGCAGAAGCATATCGGCATCAAGCAGGAGTGGAAATCAAGCAAGAAGTAGATAAAAATCAGGCAGCAACTGAATCTGCCAAAAAACAAAAGAAAGAATATAAGGTGAAGGATCAGATGAGAAGGCAAGAAATGTGGAAAATATACAACTATAGTTGCAAGCATAGAAAACTTCTGGAAGAACCTCACATTGATTAGGAATGAATGCAGGAATGGCTAAGGAGAGGTAAATTCAAACCAAAATATGAAAGGTTAATATTGGCAGCCCAAGACAATGGGCTACATACATGCTGGTTTACAAAGTCCACTGAACATATGGGGGAAACAGACAAATGTAGCTTTTGTAAAACAGAGTTGGAAACAGTCGTACAGTTTGTTGCTGGTTGTGACAAACTAATGGCAGAAGGATTGTATACTGAAAGGCACAATAATGTGGCAAGACTGTTGCACTGGAGACTGTGAAAACATTATGGTAATGAAGAGGCTGAAAACACTGGAAAATGAACCACAAAGCATCATAGAAAATGATGAAGTCTACATCACATGGGATCACCCATTACCAACAGTCCAAAAGATAGATGTGAGAGAACCAGATATAGTGGTCTATGAAAAGAAGACATTGATCATTGAAATCACCACACCTGGTGATTACAGTGCCTTGCTTACAGAGAGACACAAAGTCATAAAATACCAGGATTTGCAGGCAGAAATGAGAACAATGTGGAAGAAAGATACCCAGACAGTTTCAGTAGTACTAGTAGGAGCAGTGGGTCTGAGAAGTCAAGTTCAATGTCAGTGATCTCTGGCTGACTAAATTTGCAGATGATTGCAAATTAGGAGCTATCATTGAGTCTCAAACTGACAGAAATGTTCTCCAGGAAGGGCTGACACAGACAAGCAGCTGGTGTCAGAGTCACGGACTAAAACTAAATGCCAAGAAATGCATAACAGTATTATTTGGGAAGTCATCCATCCCTGGTAACTATCATATTGACAACACACCCCTTAGAGTTGACCCAGTAGTCAAGGACTTAGGGACACAGATAGTAATCTAGCCTTTGATCATCATGTGTCTATAGTGGTGAGGAAATCATTCTATGTTGTGCAACTTATAAACAAAGGCATAGCATCTAAGTCCAAGGAAGTTATTGTTCCACTGTATTCGGCATTCATTAGACCTATCATTGAGTACAATGCCCCCTTTGGTATGTACCTAACCAGGCATATCCAAAACTGGATCATCCACAGAGGTTCCTCACTAAAAGTAATATGTCCTTTGCAGACTGCCTCGAGGCCCTGTCCCTGTATTTGGTCTCCTACAGGCTTTTGAGGGGAGAACTACACCTGACATACAGGGCATTTTCAGACCCCACTCTGATGGACCTCCTGCATATCCACATAACAAACAGTACCAGAATTACCCATTCTAAAGACTTAAACCTTGCCTGTGATATAAATATGACCTGCTGGAGAGATAGGTATGTATCCCAGAGACTACCCCTCTATGGAACAGGCTCCCCGTCCATGTGAAGCAGAGTTTCTCCCTAATCCAATTCAAGTGCAACTTGGACAATTGGATGAAAAAAACAGAAATTCATCCCTGATTTGGTGCCTATGTCTCTGATGCAAACAGGTAACCTGTAAATGGTTCATCTCCCAGGCCAGTGCTTACACTTATCAAGGGTATCAGAACTCGTCAGAGATTTGGGATGCATGACTAGGTTTAAAAAGGCCCTTGTGGTTGTTAGCCTAGTAAACACCTATGAACCTATAAAATAGAATCTACAAACAGATTTAGATATGTTACCAATACATGTAACTGTATGAATTGCAGAAAGAGTTATTACTGGGCACATTGCGGGTGCTGCAAAGAGCACTTTTGGCTGACATCAAAGATTGAAACAATACTAATTTCATGAGCTTTAATCATACTTTGACTTAGGAATGGGGTCCATTCCTGTCATGGTATTAGAAACCCCCAAAATTTGGGAAATTAAAAAAGAGAAAGACCATACAGTGTATGTTACGGGTCCCCTGTTGGGAAAGGGGAAAGATTCATGAGAATGGTCTGCTGGTGCATCATCATATGTCAGCCAATGTGGTTGTGGACATGCCATATCTTACTCCCACAAGTGTTAGCATTTGCCTGCTACATTGGATGTAGATATACTGGCAAACAGGCAAGTTCATCCATGTGGTCATGGCCTTGGATGTGGTCAGATTGGCAACTAGTCCAGCAGACACCATTCACATTCAGGTAGCAATTCAACTAGAACTAGAAATGCAATTCCTGACAAAAGCAGTTCTCCTGGGTAGAATATGCCAAGCGTGATCCTCTTCCATGCTTAGCTCAGACCTTTTCAATATACAAGGGTGTAGAGCTGTCATACATGCTGTGCTTGTAACCCTTCAGACAAGAACACAAGATACTCTGATGGCCATGACACCACACGCACACACACACTCATACGCACACACACACACACACACACACACACACACACACACACACACACACACACACACACACACACACACACACACACACACACACACACACATACACACACACACACACACACACACACACACACACACACACACACACACACACACACACACACACACACACACACACACACACACACACACAAACACACACACTTAACTTCACCATGGTCTTCCTCACACACATCCTGTATCTGGGCACATTGAATTAAATTACTTATTGCTACTGCCTCAGCCTTCGTACCCACACTCACACACTTCCCATTTGAAATAGATGCACTCCTGTAACCCACCCCCATACTGTGGAAATTATGATAACTGTACCCTGCCTTTGCACAATCTGTAACTTGGTTGCCTATGTCTGATGCACAGAGTGGCCAGGCAATGCATGGGTAGGCAGTGTCTGGCTTCCCTACGTATACATAATCATTTTTAATGTGTCTTCACTTTGCTTATTTCTTTAGTAGTAGTAGTAGTTGGGTATGATAGCTTACTCCTTTATCTGTGCAAATGATGCTGAGTGCATCTGAAATGTGTTGCCTCTTACCTAGTGCCATAGCATATTGTTCCTGCTTGCACCATGCGGGTGCAGCCAGGTAATGCATGGGCAGGTAGTGTCTGATCTTCATGTGTATATTTACAAATTTTTAATGTGTCTTTACTGTGCTTATGTTCTGTAGTGGTAGCAGTAGAAGTGGTTGTACCAGTGGTTGCATATGAGTAGTAGTTGTTTAGAATAACTTGCTCACTAAAAGTGCAAATAATGCTGAGAGAGTCCTGCCCTCTTGAAAGATGTCTAGCTTTGGCTGCTTATGTCTGATGCTCAGAGTGATCAGGCAATATAGGGGGTAAGCACAGTCAGTTATGTTTGTAGGTATCATTGTTACACTGCCTGTATTTTCTGGGCTTGTTTGTCAGTTTATGTGGTGTGATTCCTGCATATGCATCACCATTTTACTTTCTGCTTAATGTGATTATGTATTGTAGTATATGTTCAAGAAATCTTTATCATGCACATGTACTGCTGTTGTTGGGAGTTGCCTACTTTTGGGCTGCTTATGTATGACACTTACAGTATTCAGACTATGTACGTGTAAGTACAGTGCAATTTGTCCGTATGCATGCATCAATATTCCTTTCTACATCTGCTGAGCTTTTAAGTTACTTACGTAGTGAGTATATGTGCAATTTGTTGCCTCTCAGCTAGTGCCACAATATATTGTGTCTACCTCTGTCTGGCATAGTTTTCCCTGCTGGTGGCAACTCCTCTGCATCCTCCTCTGTCTGTGATATTCATAGTTTGTGCATGGGTGTGTTTGTAACCTTGTTCAGTGTGGTTGTGTGGATTCCACAATGCTGTCATGATCCAAGGTTCTAGGGCAAACCCCCATTCTCCAGAAATTGTCCTTATGGGAAGTCACTCCCTTACAAATCTTTGGTAAAGGTCACAGGTGTGTGTATGTGGCAGTTGTGGAAACTGCCTGGGTGACCTGCACATACACTGTAGATGATACCCTGTGCAATACAGACCATCTCGTAGTTGGTACAGCAGTGCACATTGCATTTGCCTCCACCCCAGTTCAGCAGGTAGGGGCATTGTTACAATGTGGATGAAGTCTATGGCCCCAGTACCTCGGAGTAATTGGATATAGCTTAGAAGTCTTTCAGAAAGCTAGCTCTTTCCTTTTGGATACATGGAAACCACATATACACTCCCACATGCTAAAGCATGGAATTGAGGAACTGGTAGATAATTATTATTATTACTATTATTATTAATATTATTATTATGGTATACAGCTGTGCCCGCTGTTGGTTGCTGAGTAGTCCCCGTAGCTAAAATATTTAAATCGACATATACAATAATATCCATTGTGATGAATTCTCCATTTTCTCCATGGGGCAGCAGATGAGGAAGCACATGTCCACTGTTTGCTGCATGGTATTCCCGTCCACCCTGTAGCAGCCCATTATGTCTATTTCATTGAGTCCTTGAAAAGTTAAAAGTAGTCTAAACATCTTACTTCTTTGGTTGCAAAGTATGGCAGCAACATCTTCATCATCAGCAGCAACAGCAGCAGCAGCAGCTTGTATAAGAACTTCTTAAAGCAGCAAGTTTAGAAATGCTGCATCAATTCTTAAGATATCTTAAGCTTTCTGGGGCTAAATGTGAGCATATAGCCAAATTCACTGCTAAGTTGGGCATAGCATATTTGCATGAGTTTTATATATTTCCAAGTTCACCGCTAAGTTGGGTGCAGCATGTTTGCATGTGTTTTATATAATTCCAAATTCACTGCTATGTTGGGTGCAGCATGTTTGCATGTGTTTTATATATTTCCAAGTTCACTGCTAAGTTGGGCGTAGCATGTTTGCATGTGTTTTATATATTTCCAAGTTCACTGCTAAGTTGGGCGTAGCATGTTTGCATGTGTTTTATATATTTCCAAGTTCACTGCTAAGTCGGGCATAGCATGTTTGCATGTGTTTTATATATTTCCAGGTTCACTGCTAAGTCGGGCGTAGCATGTTTGCATGTGTTTTATATAATTCCAAGTTCACTGCTAAGTTGGGTACAGCATGTTTGCATGTGTTTTATATATTTCCAAGTTAACCGCTAAGTTGGGTGCAGCATGTTTGCATGTGTTTTATATATTTCCAAGTTCACTGCTAAGATGGGCATAGCATGTTTGCATGTGTTTTATATATTTCCAAATTCACTGCTAAGTTAGGCACAGCTTGTTTATGTGTTTTGTATATTTCCTAATTTTTCCACATTTTCCTTCATTAACATAACAGCACAGATCATTATACAGTCATTTGAATACAGGTATGCCCACTGAATCACACACATACCCTGCTCATAGCTGCTTGTCACTCAGATTTCATGAATTCCAACTGTTATCTCATTTTACTCATCCTATAGCACAAACAGACTACAAGCAACCTGGAATGCCATATGTAGGTGTATTACTTTTTTACCTCAACTTGAGAAAAGATTATACGTCCCTTCAGGAAGCTACATGACTACCCATCATGGCATGTTCCACTCTGTTACTATCTTGTCTGACATGTAAAATACTAAACTGTAATTCTGCCCTTCCGTCAGAAGTAAACTTCATCTTAACTCCTTGCAACAGCAGTGAAGCAAATAATGTATATCACTCACTCTTCCGCTTTGCCATAACAGAAAAAAAAAGCTTCTTAATCACTGCCAGCTGGAACCAGATCCACTCATAACTCAGAATTATCATTAAGTACAAAGAATTCAGGAACAGGCTACACAAGTATCTAGGCTTCACATACAAATGTACATAAAAAAAGCCTAAGGACGCTTAACCTCTTAACAAATCCTCAAGTTGTCACCTGCAGCCAGGCATTTCTGTGCTTAAGAAGTGTATGTGTAAATAATTTAAAATCCATCTTCGATGTAATCTCAATCATTACTAAATACAGTACCCTATTATTAAATACCAACACTTTAGTATTGTGCTAATATAAAATAAGTGTTTTTTTTATTATATGAAGACTGTTATTTCTTTATTTTCATTGCTTTCTTTCTTTTAGTTGATAAGATGGTAACAATATAGTTTTAATTAAAAGTGGTACTGCTTCCTTAGATACAGTTTCTTTGATACAATGGCTTTAGGGTCTCTAGTTCTTCAACAAGCCAAGCTTGTACTTAGCATACCACTTCACTGAAGCATGTTTCCCACACATATGATCACTTATACCGAGTGATGCACTCACTTTGTAATTCACAACTTTTGAATGGTTTTCTCTAAAACAGATGTGTTCAATATACTGTATGATCTAACTGAATTATTTATTTATTTATTTATTTATTTATATTTGTTGACCGGGAGTGTCTGACTGGACGTAGGTCCATTTTCAGCGGAGGCCCGGGGAGAAAAGCTCCACAGTTAAAATAAACAGGCAGTAGTTACATTGGATTACATAGCGATTAACAATTTACATAGCAATTACTTACAACATATTTACAGATGAAGAACATAGTACATCAGTAGACAACTAGAATCTTTATCTGTGAAGTACATAACAGACATTAACAAATGTTACAATAAGAAGTTCCTGCTGTATAATAAGTACTAGGCTTTTGAGCATCTGAGCTTGCTATAATCAAGGTAGTTAGTGGAGTGGTAAAAAAGGTAGTGGTTGGATGGGGTGGGTAATATTAGAGTGGGAGTTCCAAGGGCATAGCCAGCATGTTTTTAGGTGTGCTTTTATTAAAATTTTGAAGTGGGTGCATGATGGTATGGAGGTAATTGTGGGTGGGAGGGAGTTCCATAATTTGGCTATGGTGCAAGAGAATAGTGCTTCACCAGCAGAGTTATTGGCTTTAGTGATCTGCAAGTGATTTTTGTTGCTGGATCTTAGTGGTCTGGTGGTGTGATAGGGTTGGAGTAGATTCTGGAGGGATGGGACATTTAGTGAATGGTTTACTAGTTTGTGGGCGAGTGAGAGTTGATACCATTGAAGGAGGTGACGGTAATTGTAACTCGTGGTGTTATTACACCTTGGCTGAGGCTGAAAAGTATTCCAGGACCAGCCCACTCACCTTGTCAACAGTCTTAAAATTAAAACATTACATTCTGCCATCTGGGGAATAGTAAAAAAAGGACTTTGATATCAAATCTAGTCAAACCTCTCCTCAACATCCATGAATATATGGTCATTAAAAGTAGAGCAGAAGCCTTTAAAACTTGTAACAGAAAACATAACAAAAATGAAGTTCTTATCTTGCAGTTTAATAGAACTACCATAGAAATGCTTCACATGTTCAGGGACAGCGAATCTATACATCTGACTATTTCATTCATTTAATAAGGGATATATCCTTAATTAGTGTAATGTTACTTAAAATGCTAGTATACACAACAACTGAATAGTACAGTTCAGTGGCAGGGTTTTTTTTTTTAATTAGGCCATGTTTCAGATTCTAGCAGATCTCCTTTATATGTAATGGCTACTTCCTAAAACAAGACAACTACTGATTTCTACACATTAACTTCAGCATAAATAGTAACATACTTTTCAGAAAAGGACAACCATTTCTGAATATTTCATATTTTGATATCACATTCTTGCAAATTCTTACTAGGTACGTGTAAGAAAAATATGTATTCACATATATAGCATTCATATATGTATTAGCATTATGCTTGCTGCATTAGAAGCCTAAAAGGGTTAACACATTTATTCTGTTACAGGCTTGAAAATAATTGCATGCACTTTCTGACTTTGCTTCTGTTCAGCTCAGTGAATGAACTTGTTCATACGCTGAGAAACAGATGATTTTGCTAACATTAGGGAAAGAGAACAATAAAGCATTTAGGCAAATAACCTTGTTTGTGTTGAATGAACATTGTAGCTGTAGAGGAACTAGTTAAGACTATAAGATGCAATCAGTATATGCTTTGTGCTCGAAGTAAGAAAGAATCATGGATTGTAACACCAAATTGTTACAGACCGGTGGTCAGCAAGGCCACGTTGTTTTTGAGAAAACTTTCTCATGGGAACATTTATAATTGTTATATCAGCAGAAAAACTTAGTAAACACCTGTTTTAGAACAATGCTTAAAGTTGTATTTAATTACGTCAGCTTAGAGGGCAATGGCTTATAGAACGGTATAATAATGAAGGATTTCCTGAATAATGTCAGACAAATTTCTGAACTGCATTTTTGTCTCCTTCTACAGGAATAAAGGAACCTTAACTGAACCTTGGCTGCATTGATCTTTGATTTTTCCTTTGACAAGTTGGTCCTTCGGACCGGAAACCTCTTGGTTATCCTGGATCAGACAGGCCTGGTGGCTTGAATCCGTACGGAAGAAGTTACCAAAATGGTTCTTCTTGTTCGAAAAGACCTCAGACTGAATTGTCGTATAAACAGAGGCCGGCCACTTTCTGATCTGCGGCTGACGGGCAGGTTTCAATCAGACTGGGGTGATCAATTGCTGAGGCTCAGGTAAGGTGATTCTACTTTTTTCTGTTTTAGATCAGGGACTTGATTGTATTTGTTCAGTCAGGATTTTTATGTAAATCCAGGGACAGAAAAATTGCTAACTTGTTATAGATCAGGGAAACAGAATAAGTAGGCAGGTAGTCTGAAGGGACTATAAAATCTTCATGGTACCACATTAAAACACAAGAAGGGTTGCATAACATTCATAAGGTTAGGACAAAATGGGTAATAAGTGTACAAAACGACCCCAAAATCTGCCGTTAACCGAAGACGCAGAATACATGCGGTCACGACGTGCCGATAACATTAAGTACTACACAAAGTGGGTTAATAAATATGAATTTGATGGTAAACTAGAAAAATCCTCACTTGTCAAACTTTTAAAACAACTCAAAGCTGATTCCAAAGGGCAGGTAAAAAGACAGAGCAAATTAAGAATTCTTCAGGTACACAGGTGGATTGAGGAAGCGAACCGAAGGGAACAAATAAATAAGAACTCAAAAGCAATATTTTTAGATAAAGAGGATAATAACTTGGTTATAGCATCAGCCCCTCTGCCCCCTCCACTTCCCTTGCCAGAATATGAAGCGAGTGAACAGGCAGGTCCACCCCCACAATACCCTGCTCTTCCATCAGGTAGAGGGTGTTACACAAGCAGAGCCGTTTGTCAGAGATCCTGTCGAGACTAGGTCTCGAACACGCAATTTGAGAGTGGATATTGAGTTATATCAAATAAATAAAAAATTGTGATCTATGAGTGAAGAGGAGATATGCCCACTCATAGAAGTACCAAATCCTCAGGCAGGACAAGAAGGGCAGGACCCAACTTTCTTAGTATACAGACCGTTGACACCAGAAGATATCCGGAAAGCCACAGAGGGAATTCCCCATCCAAAAGTTAATTTTAGAAAGTTTTTAGAAGACTTGGAAGGCATGAGGTTAAGTTATCACTTAAACGGAGAGGAAGTAGAAAAAGTAGTCAGACAAATAGTAGGACCAGATTGGCACATGATCAGTGGCAACTGGAATTCCCGTGAAGCTGCGCTTAAGCCCCACCCACATAGCAGCGCAGAGTTAGACAACAGAGTGAAAGGTCTAACAGACCAAATCTCTGAGAAATGGAAGCCTAAGGCAGACTGGACTTGCATTAATCAATGCATCCAACAAGAAGGTGAAACTGTTGATAGGGATTGTGCCAGATTATTAGAATGTTTTAATAACCATTGTGGAATGCAGGTTCCTGAAGACCAGACACAAGATTCCCCATATGAGCAGCAGTTAAAGAATGCATTTTTAAAAGGCAGTATTGCACCCATAAGCAGTTTTATTACAAAGCATATGGTAGACCATCGCACAAGCAGATTACAGTCACTGCTTGAATATGCTTGGCATGCTGAAAGGCATTTTAATAATAAAAAGAAAAAGAAAGCCCAAGTATTTGCCGTAGAAGACGGAGAAATTTATTTAGTACAGTCAGGGAAGAAGGGCAAGAAGAATGCCCAGGGAAACAAACAATCTGATCAGCGATCAGAGGATTTTGAAGGGCAAAAGAAAAGGGGTGAATGCTTTAAATGCAGTAAAAAGGGACATATGGCAAAGGATTGCAAGAAAAATTAGAAGGCAGCTATGGAGGATAAAAATGAAGAGGGTGAGGACTGACTATATGATAGTCAAGAATCACTAGATAGGAATAACGAAGAAGGGACAAAGGAGGATGTGATAGACAGAAGAGAGAATGTGTTAGGAGAAATAGAGGAAGTGCAGGAAGCTACTGATTGTGAAGACAATGAAATATTAGACCTAGCCTTATTGAGCTTGGAGCTCTATTTGGCTGACACAACACCAGAAGTTACACTCCTGGTAGAGGGGAGGGAAGTCAAATTTTTGTGTGACTCAGGGGCATCACGAACCCTGGTACACCCCTCCAAACTACTGGAGAATTCAGAGTCACATGATTACATATTAGTGAAAGCAGCTAATGGACAGCTGTATCGGGAGCCTCTCTCCCATAATATTGCAATAACAGATCCTGTTTCAGGATTAACCCAGAAAAGTAAAATTGTTGTTTCTGTGAAATGCCCAGTGAACCTTTTGGGCAGAGACCTTATGCAACTATTTGGCATAGCAGTAGTCCTGACCATGCAGGGTATGGAAGCACAGTGACAAATTAATACTTTTGCAGTGCAATCGGAGGGTGAAACATTTTATTGGTACAGCCAGGACTTGGTTACGACCAGTCCTGGGGCAATAACTGGAGAGTTAATGAATGTAGCTATCAGTAAGTTCCCCTCCCTTTGCATTGACATACAACACCTGTTGCACTGTACTCTGTATTATTGTAATACACCAGGACCTGACAAAGAATATGAGCAAGAATTGTTTACAAACAGTGCAAACAGATTAGTATTGCGTAATCTGTACTGGGACATGAAAGGGAACAGTGTAGTTAGCTGTTCATTGCCCCAGGAGTTCTTTGCACTGTATAAATCAAATCGATTACCACATGTTAGTTTAACTAAGGACAAGAGTATGAAATGGGCAGATCTAGGAGAAAAAGTCACAAAATGGGAAAAGCAGACAGAGTCAGAACTGTCAGAACAAGGAGTACAAAGACAGAAATTGAATTGGATAACACAGACACACCCAGCTGTACACTTGCAGTCAAGCGGGGACAGCTGAGAAGCACTCTTATTAGAAGAAGAAGACAAAGCTTTATTAGACATACCAGAGACTTTCTGGTCAACAGGAAAATCAGATGTAGGACTTATTCGTACAGCAGGACCAGTTACCATCATGCCAAAGTCAGCATTTAGACCACAGAAAAGGCAGTACCCCTTAAGAAAAGATGCAGAAGCAGGTATTAAATCTATCATAGCAGCTTTACTTAAGGAAGGAATACTGGTGGAATCTTCTGACTCACCATGTAACACACCCTTATTCCCGGTAAATAAAGCAAATGGATAACAGCGTATGGTCCAAGATTTGCAAGCAGTAAATGACGCAGTGATATCAAGGGCACCCACGGTGCCAGATCCACACACCCTACTGAATGATCTAAAGCCTCAACAAAAATATTTTTCTGTGGTAGATATTAGCAATGCGTTCTTTTCAATACCGATATACCCTGACAGCCAGTATTGGTTTGCATTTACATTTCAGGGGAAACGGTATACATATACATGACTACCACAGGGATATTGTGAAAGTCCAGCGATATTCTCACAAGAGATGGCAAGTAACTTGGCGGGGTTTACCCCACTGAAAGGTAGTCAGATTTTACTTTATGTTGATGACATCCTGCTGGCAGCCCCCACCCAGCAAGATTGTAAGGAAGACACTATAGCATTACTGAAATTATTAGCCGCTGAAGGACACAAAGTAAGCAAAGATAAATTGCAGCTTTGGAGAAAACAAGTTAAGTACCTTGGATATGTAATATCCAAAGAGGGTAGGACATTAGATGAAGACAGGAAAATAGCAATCGTACAAGCACCAAAACCCACAACCAAGAAGGAAATGATGTCTTTTCTTGGCACGACTAATTTTTGTCGGAGCTGGATCCCAAATTATGCTTTGGAATCTGCACCGTTAACCAACCTGATTTTTCAGAAGCCTATGGCAGCACAGGATTTGATACAATGGACACCAGAAGCAGAATTAGCTTTCTGTAAACTGAAACAATTGATAGCATCCTCATTAGTCTTAGGATTACCAAACTATCATAAACGTTTTTTCCAAACGTAGATTGTAAGCAAGGATATATGACGTCAATGTTGATGCAACAGCATGTGGACAACCAACGCCCCATTGCTTACTATTCATCACAACTGGACCCAGTGGCGCGGTCTTTGCCCCACTGTGTACAAGCAGTAGTTGCAGCCGCAATGGCAGTGCAGGCTTCGGCCTCAGTAGTATTATTCCACCCTCTCACATTGAGAGTGCCTCATGCAGTCACAATTATTATATTGCAAGAGAAGGTAGCATATCTTTCCCCTGCTAGGCATCTATCCTGTATGACTATCGTATTGAGCCAACCTCACATGACAATTGAACGTTGTACAACTTTGAATCCATCTACCTTGCTCCCAACTCCTGCAGATGGCACACCGCACAGCTGCCTGCAGGTAATTGAGCAAAAGACACTACCTAGAAAAGACCTTATGGATGTTCCCTTGGATGATGCCGAGGTGACATATTACGTGGATGGCTCGTGCAAAAGGGGTCCTACGGGGCAAAACCTAACAGGATATGCAGTAGTTTCTGATACTGAAATTATAGAAGCAAAACCTTTACCACACAGCTTATCTGCACAAGCAGCAGAATTGATTGCCTTGACATGAGCATGTACCTTAGCAAAGGGTAAATGTGTGAACATTTTTACAGACAGCCAGTATGCTTTTTCTACTGTACATGTTTTTGCACAACAGTGGAAAAATCAAGGAATGGTGACATCTACTGGCAAACTGATTAATCATGCACAGTTTATTTTAGATTTGTTAGAATCAATTCAGTTACCTCAGAAAGTAGCTATTTGTAAATGCATAGCTCATACCAAGCAACAAGATAGGATTTCAAAAGGCAATGCGAGAGCTGACACAGCTGCAAAGCAAGCAGCCTCAGAGGCATTTCTTTTGAACAAGGAATTACAACCTTCTGAGATTTTAGACTTAGAAATGTTGAAAACAATGCAAACACTTACTACACAGGCAGAAAAACAAAAGTGGGTAAGGCGAGGAGCACTCCTCAAGGAAGGACTGTACATCTCCAAAGACGGAAAACCAATATTGCCATCTAATTTGTTTAGATATGCAGCTTTGTTGAGCCATGGGCAATGCCATGTCTCAACAGGGGGGATGGGACAGTTAGTCAACTGGGTATTCCCTACATACGGATTTACAAACTATACAAAATAATTTTGTTTATAATGCCACACTTGTAACAAACATCATGCACAGGGGGCGTTAAAGCCCAAGCAAGGGAGTTTCCCTACACCACCGTATTCTTTTCATACTATTTGTATGGATTTCTTAGAATTGAGTAAATGTGAAAATAAACGTTACTGCTTTGTCATTGTAGATATGTTTTCCAAATGGGTGGAAGCTTTTCCAACTAAAAATCCAGATGCAGTTACAGTTGCAAAAGCTCTGGTTAAAGAGATTATTCCTAGATTTGGTATACCGGAAAGGATCTACAGTGACAATGGCACACATTTTGTAAATCAAACTATACAACAACTCAGTAGATATTTTGGAATTTCTTTGAAAAACCATTGTGCATATTATCCTCAATCTGCAGGGTTGGTGGAGAGGCACAATGGGATTTTAAAGAACAAGCTTAGGAAGTTGATGTCAGATACACAGAAGAATTGGGTGTACTGCCTGCCCCTGGCACTGGTGAGCATGAGAACTGCTCCAAATGCGAAAGGATTGACTCCTTTTGAGATAATATTTGGGAGGGCATACTATACCCCTCAGTGGAAATCTCTCATGCCTGCAGACCAGGAAGCAGACTGTACACTAGCAAGGTATATGGGACGTATGCTGAACTCTAAACATCTTTTGCAGTCTTCTGTTTCAGGTAAAGAGCCAAATCAACCATTGGAAGTGACGGTAGCCCCAGGCGACTGGGTCTAGGTGAAGATTGACAAGCGGAAGAATTGGAACTCACCAAAGTGTGAGGGACCTTACCTGGTCCTCTTATCAACACCCACAGCAGTCAAGATCGGTGAGAAATCCTCTTGGATCCATTTGACACACTGTAAACTTTGCAAAAACTTTGAGCTAGATAAAAATCTTGCTGTTCCACAGAAAGACTAAACATGACAGAATCTAGAGCAAACAGGAATGCAGAACAACCCCAAAAGTATTGCATGATTATCCTGTTGATTGTACTGATAACAATAATCTTTTTGCTGTGGCCCATCCTTTTTTCGGCCACACCAGCTGAACTGAATAAACGTGATGAGTCACCCATAGACTGGCACCCAAACTTTAACACTTATCAGGCAATTACACGTGTGTATGCTGAGACTTTTAATGTTTCGAATTGCTGGATTTGCACAGCCATACCAACAGCATACGGGGGGTTATTAATGACTGCAGTCCCCCTAGGGGTCAATGAGACCTGGGAAAATTTGGTTTATGAGACTGTAGCTATCAAAGCACATGATAAGGTAGTACTGTATTTGCCTGTGACACAAAAGGGAATTGTATGTTTTTATAAGAATGACAAAATTCAAGTGGGTTGGAGCAGGTGCAATGTGACTGTACATTAGAAATATTATACCAAAGCAAACAGAATGGATACAGTTTGTAACTCAAATTATGACTCATTTCTCGAGTCCATGCACAAGACTATTGGTGATGTGCATCATAATCCTATTCTTTTTAAGCAACTGTCTATAATAGATAGGAAATGTTTTATGCAGGACAGCCATTTCGTAGGAAAAGTAACTACTAAGGTAGAGGATTGTTATTTTGTGTGTGGTAAGAAAGCATATAAATGGTTACCTGAGAATTGGTCCGGCAGTTGTTTTTTGGGGTACCTGGTTCTGGCCATATGACACATTGCAGTTTTTCCTCAGGGAAATATTCGAAATACCCGAGATGTAGCCAAGAAAGCTGTCAGAAAGCCTGAGAATCCAGTGGGATAGATCGAGGTGGGCTGGAAAGATCATCATACCGTGGATACCAAGCTGACGCACATGGACTTGAGTGATGCTGTCATATCGTGGGCAGGCATATTACCAGCATATGGAGCAGCAAAATCGATTTGGGAACTGCAAAAACTGTCTAAACTTCTCGAAGTAATGAGTAATGCAACATTTTCTGCTCTTGAATTGATAACTGATGAACTGAATGCTATGAGAACTGTAGTGCTCCAGAACCGTATGGCTCTCGACTTCACCCTAGCGGCGAGAGGTGGTACGTGTGCTTTAATCAAAGAAGAGTGTTGTGTGTATATACCTGATTATCAACATGAGATAAACGACCACCTTGAGGTGATACAGCAAGTGTCGGCCATGACCAAACCAGGCCCCAACCCACTGACGGACCTTTTCCAGAATCTGTTTGGGGGGTGGGGAACCTTCATAATGAACATATTAATAGCTGTCTGTGTGGGGATACTCCTGTTGGGAGTATGTGCATGTTGTGGCATACCCTGCATAAAAAAAACTGATTAAAGTATTGATAGACATGTCAGTATCTGAAACCTTGTATCAAAACACTGAGGTTGATAAATTGTTGGAAAATGAAATGCTTTCAGAAGTTTAAACTAAATGACTCACCTAACTGCAAATCTCAAGCGGAAGAGGTTAGGAGAAGAAGCAAACTGTTTATCCTTTTGAAGAGAATAAAAGTGTTAATAGGGAGAAAATGTAAGAATAATATGTATTCACATATATAGTATTCATATATGTATTAGCATTATGCTTGCTGCATTAGAAGCCTAAAAGGGTTAACACATTTATTCTGTTACAGGCTTGAAAATAATTGCATGTACTTTCTGACTTTTCTTCTGGTCATCTCAGTGAATGACCTTATTCATACAATGAGAAATAGATGATTTTGCTAGCATTAGGGAAAGAGAACAATAAAGCATTTTGAAATGTTATTAGACTTAGGCAAATAACCTTGTTTGTGTTGAATGAACATTGCAGCTGTAGAGGAACTAGATAAGACTATAGGATGCAATCAGTATATGCTTTGTGCTCGAAGTAAGAAAGAATCACAAATTGTAACACCAATTTGTTACAGACCGTTGGTCAGCAAGGCCACGTTGTTTTTGAGAAAACTTTCTCATGGGAACATTTATAATTGTTATATCAGCAGCAAAACTTAGTAAACACCTGTTTTAGAACAAGGCTTAGAGTTGTATTTAATTATGTCATCTTAGAGGGCAATGGCTTATAGAACGGTATAATAATGAAGGATTTCCTGAATAATGTCAGACAAATTTCTGAACTGCATTTTTGTCTCCTTGTACAAGAACAAAGGAACCTTAACTGAAACTTGGCTGCATTGATCTTTGATTTTTCCTTTGACAGTATGCCACAACAAAAACATTAAGTTCTGTATTCAATTTTATTAAAACAAACTTGCAGACAATGTTGTGAAATGTTAAATCCTCTCAGCAATGTAGTGTTTCTTCCCTTTGAGGAAGTACAAATGTGGAACATAATGCCCTCTACTTTTAAAGTGTGATATTACACTGAAAGCTGACCATTGTCTACTTAACGAATCCATGATTTGCAGGCTAGATATTCATACCCAGCAGATTACTTTTGCACATTACTTTCAGACTATTGAGTTTACTTTTACTATAGTGACATACTGGTAATTAGTCCTAAATTGATAAAATAAATTTCATAACAAGCACAATGTTAAGTGTATATGTTTACCCACCTCAGTACTTCAAAATTATATGAATGTTGCTTTGGTAAAGTGGTGTGATATATATAGATAAACAGATAA
This sequence comes from Protopterus annectens, assembly GCF_019279795.1. Taxonomy (NCBI): domain Eukaryota; kingdom Metazoa; phylum Chordata; order Ceratodontiformes; family Protopteridae; genus Protopterus; species Protopterus annectens. Next base: position 1,312,094,326 of record NC_056729.1, read on the forward strand.
ATAGACAGACAGATAGAGGTATCTATATACATACATATAGAGAGAGACAGAGAGAGAGAGAGAGAGAGAGAGACCTCTATCTGTATCAATCTATCTATCTATCTATCTATCTATCTATCTATCTATCTATCTATCTATCTATCTATCTATCTATCTTTTTATCTATCTATGCATATTCAGTGGCTCAACAAGCCACACATTTGCTTTTATTGCTGGAAGATCAGAAGGCTGTGGGATCTGTTCCCACCCCAGGTGATTGGGTTAATTTCCAATACTGACACTGCTTTACATGGAGAGTGTGCTATCCTTTGGATTGTGAATTGGCATAACAGTCAAGGTGGTTACCTCACAAACACAAGATATAGAGTTTGGTTCTCACCTTTGGTCATTGTCTGCTTTCTTGACTAGATGTGTAATAATCTGAAGACTGATTGCTGAGTATTTAAATGTTTCTGTGGCACAATCAGTTCAGCTGTTAAGTGAAAGGTTGATGGTACAGGGATGGTGATTCTGAAGCACTTAAATATCAGTCTTTCCAAAGACCTACCAGACATTCCTCTTGCAAAATTTATCCTAAGCAAACCCAAAAGCTCTCAAAAGAAACAAAACCTAACACTGCAAATCCAGTCACAGACAATGAACCATCAACTACCAAGCCCTTGAGGAAAGCCAATATACTAGCCAAGACTCTAGTTATAGGGGACTCCATTGTACAACATACTGATACCCCACTCATCAGGCTGAATGAGGAGAGAATAATTGTCAATTGCCTACCAAGGGCAAGGATCTGCAAAATTATGCATGCACTCAAGTCACTGCACCACAGTTACCAGTATGATACAGTCATAGTCCGTGTAGGTGTTAATGACCTGGGACATACCTCCCTAAACAATAATAAGAAAGAGATATTATGGAGCTCTCTTACGACTATACAGTATTTGGTTTTCATGGCACAGTTTGCTAAACGTTTAAGCCAATGTGAAGACTTTTAATTTCTTATGTTTTTTATTTTTCAATTTATTATTTGTATGTAAGCTATACAGTTTCTATCAGACAATTGTTTTTTGGGTAACGATTGGATTATATTGTGCCATTTGAATCACATTTTATCTATTTATAATAATTGCTTTGGGCTGATATATATATTTTTTTGGGACAACCTCACCATAATGTGGCTTTTGGAAACATAATTGAATAGTCTTGGGTCAGTTTGGGTGTAGTCAAATATATATACCACACTATTTCAACCTTATTTTTGACCTATTTATGGTGACCAATATATCTCTTTGTGTCAAACCATTTTTTAGATAATTAATACAAACACTAGATGAGAGTGAGGAACATTTGACTTAGTTGTTTGGATACTCTCAAATTGAGTTTTATGGGTTGTATCCTATATTTTTTCACCCAACCACAATTGACTTAATTAGGTGGCCGATGGTTGGTTTGAAGTTGGAAGGATAAATACCAGCTCTAAAGGTTCCAGTTACTGTATTCAGGTTCGATTTTGGTTTGATTCTATTGGGATATATGGATCTTTATTTCTGATCTAATTTTTATTGGATCATTGTTTATCTTTTTGGCTAACATTTTGCTGGTCAATATATTTTATTAGATTTGGTCACTTATAATAATAAGGCCTTTGATATTAGATTGGTAGTGTTGGTATTTTGACTATTATTATCCAAACATTTCTAAACATTTTGAATCTATATTCTTGTGATTTTTTCCAACATATATATATTTTAATCACAAACCTCTTATGTCTGAGGTGGTTCTAGAAAAATATTATATGTCCTGAAGGTCTCTAATTGGGTTCTCGAAGTATTCAAACATGGATTTAAACGAAATTTTGCAAGGATTAGCATCTGATAAGGATAATCTTGAAGTGTTTGGCCTGACCACTAGTGCTGGTTCTACTATGTCTAATCCTACAACAAATGATCAACAGAAATGCAGCTATGTTTTCACTAAACTTGGGAGACAGATGAAGATCTTGCGATCTAATGTATGGCACATGAAATTGTTCAAAGCCTATCAAGCTAAGGATATAACACCAAGGGGGCTGAGAGTACGTTTACAACCCTTAGTGGCACAGATAGATAATGAGTTATCTAAAGATTGGGCTGAAGCACAACACTCATCTTCTATGCTATTTGTGGAATGCTTGTTAAAATATTATGACAGAATTATTACATCTAATTTATCAGAAATTCAAAGTTTATGTGTGGAGGCTGAACAATTTAATAAGTATGAGTATTATTCTCAGCATGTTTCAGATTTGGCCAAAGATTTGTCTATTCTTGAAAAACAATTGTTGAAACGTAAGATCAACAAATTTCAGCGTGATCTTATGGATTATGAAAAAGGCAAACCTTTTATTAGTCAGAAAACAGTTAGATTTAATGAACCAAAAAATACTCAGAGGGTTAACAATAACAAAAAAAGACCTAGGTCTATTCTTAGACATCAAAATATCTCATCAGATTTTACTTCTGAAGAGGAAACTTCTTCTGCCACTGATGGAGAAGTGACCTCCGTCACCCAGTAGCCAAAAGAAGACAGATGCCCCCTTTAGACCAAAGGGTAGGAGGAGGGGAGGCAGAAAACACAGATCTAGGTTTAAATACCCCCAACTTTACAGAATTTGTTGAAACAAATGATAAAGTAATCAACAATGTTCATAATATTTCTTCGACTGTCCTTTCCCCAGTTTAGATTACACTTTTGAATAAAGGATTGAACTTCGTGCCAAGCTCTGTGGTTTCTGAAAATGATTTATTAAATGATGTCAATAATTTTTGTAGATTATTAAACCTCAAAATATTTTTTTCAGATATTGATGGTTCTCAAAGATCCGCTGAATTCAGATTTGGCAAATCCTCTTTTGTCCCTCTGATGAACAAACATGTTTCTATTTTTAAGGAATGTGTTATGAAAGAGTTACACTTTTCTAATGTATATCAATCACAATTTAATAACTTATCTCCTAAGGAATGTTGGAACTTAAAAATAACCATCAGTTAGTTATTACTATGGCCGATAAGGGTGGGGCTATTGTGGTTATGGACCATCAAGCTTACATCAATGAGGCCTTACGACAACTATCGGATTCTAATTATTACAGAGAGTTAGATGTAGATCGGACTCCACAGTTTAAGGAAGAAATTGATAGGTTTTTGGAAGTGTCAACTAACCAAGGGGTAATTACTGAACAGTTAGCCAAACAGTTGCAAGTGGAGGAACCTATTCCACAATACCTATATCTGTTGCCCAAGATACATAAGGATGCTCAGAATCCCCCATGCAGACCCATTGTATCTTGGTTCTTTGACTGAACCCTTATCAGCCTTCCTTACACATTACTTAAAACCACTGTTGACTCAAATCAGATCACGTATTCAGGACACCACGGAATTCCTGAATATTGTTAATGACTCACAGTTAGAATCCTCTTGGTGGTTGTGTACTCTTGATGTAGCCTCACTATATACCAGTATACCACACCAATTAGGTATTTTATCAGTTTCCTATTGGCTGTATAAATCTAATCTATATTCAATGGAATTCAACAACTTTTTGACTAAAGTGACGGAATTTGTATTGTGCAAAAACATCTTTTACTATAATGGTAAAGCCTACTGGCAAATCAATCGAACAGCAATTATATGCTGATCTTTTATGGGTTATTTTGAGGCCATATATATATGATATACAACACAATACTTTTCTTCCTTTAGACATTTGGAGGAGATATTTAGACGATTGTTGGATGGTGTGCAATAAGGAACAATTATCTGATTTCGTGAATTATCTTAATGATAATTCTTCGGAATTAAATTTACAGCTAATATTGAACATGGTAGCATTGTGTTTTTGGATGTTTTGGTTACGAGACTTGAGGATAACACCTTAGCCACGTCTGTTTATAGAAAATTTCCTCAGTATAACACTCTGCTACATGCGGATAGCTGTCATCCACGCCACATCATCCAGAATATTCCCAAATCACAATTTATGAGAATGAAGAGGATATGTTCCTCTCCACAGGATTGTTCTCATTTTTGTGATGATTTATCAAACAGATTTGTCGATCGTGGTTATAAAACACACAACATTACCAAATCTTTGAAGACTGTTAGTAATATACCTCGTTGTAAATTATTACAGTATAAATCCAAGAATCAGAACCAATTGTGTTCCAAGGACCAGTCTATGTTGAGGTTAATAACTACATATGGGGCTAATACCAATCATTTTATTGGTATTATCAATCAACATTGGGATATATTAAGGTCACATGAAATCTTGAACCGTATATTACCGGACCAATGTTCTTTTTCTTACCGTAGAGCTAGGAACTTAAATTCTTTTTTTACTCATTATAAGAGATACACTTCCCATATTTCTTTAGAAACTGCTTTAGGAGGCCAAATACTTAAAGGCAGTTTTCCTTGTGGCCATTGTTCGTTCTGCAAGTATATGGTAAAAACCTGTGAATTTTCCACCAAAAATACGTCTCAGGTTTTTGATATCAGGATATTTGCTAACTGTAGTTCTGATTGGGCCATTTACTTGGCCACTTGTAATTGTTCGGCATTCTATATTGGACAGACCTCTAGGTCTGTCAAATTGAGAATTTGTGAACATATGAGTGCCATTAGGAATAGACGCACTACCAATGCTTTATACAAACACACTTTGGAACATCCTTCAGCTACCTATACATTTGTTATTATAGACAGAATTATTCTTCATCGAAAATTTAAAGCAGGATGGCACCAAAAATTGAATGATATGGAGAACAAATGGATAATTAGATTAGGGGGTCTATTTAGACCAGGTTTAAATACTCTAGAACCTTCATACTGATAGGATACTAAACTGTATTGAGGTGATTGTTTTGATTTTCAGTTTCTTCAAATATGGATGACCATGCAAATATGAAATATTACAACATTTATTATAGTTGGCACTACTCAGTCTTAGAAATTCATAGTTGCCATATATATGTGCATTGGGATTTGTAATATATTTAGTGTGGCATGGTTATCATATTTTTATTGCAATATATTATCTGCACATAACAAATCATATGTGCAGATTACTGTTATATTCACATACATGTCTCTAATATGTTAAAATTTACATGGGATATGTGCATATTATTTTTTTGTTGACCATTGATATTTGCTTATTATGGTTTTGTATATTGTATCATACAGGCACTTATTTCAAATGCGGGTTATATCACTTTAAGTGGGGGACTATAAAAATGGTTCAACATGGTGGACGTTTTTTTTTACTTTATTTTTGGCATTGATAAAGGCTAATAATAGCCGAAACCGGTTTGCCTCATTATAGGTTTTTACCTATTCTGATTATATTTTTTGCTATGTTGCAGCAATAAATATTATTACTACCTTCCTGTACGTGCTGGTCCGTTTTTGGTTTGATGCTCTCAAACTATGTGTCACATGCTAGTATGTGCTTTGCACTGAGCAGCATTCTACCTTCACCAAGGATGATACAACCATACGAACAAAAGATGATTGACTTTAATTATTGGCTAAGTTTTTTGGTATCATTCTAAGGGGATACAGTATTTGTCAGCATATGAAAACATAGTTAACAAACCATCTTGCTTTGTTAAGGATGGTCTGTACCTGTCCCCTCTAGGCTCTCAAATAATGGCCAAAATATTTTCCTCCCCCATAAAGCCTTTTCTAGTCAATGCCAAATTGACAAGCCATCAGACATAGCAAAATCTACCCAAGGAAATCTAAAGGTGATAATGCTCAATGCTTGGAGTCTAAACAAGAAGCTCCAGTCCTTCCAAATAATCCTCACCTTGGAGAATGAGGACACCTGTGCTGTTATCAAGAAATGGTTTATAGTCACAGAAAGTACCCCAGCAATGCAAGGCTTTCATGCTGTTCACACATTTAGACAGGCAACTGCAGAGACAGGTACTGAAGTTGGAGGCGACTTGATCTGCATCAATACCAAGAATACATCTAGGTTAGTTAAACAGGATAACACAGTGGAATTCCTCTACATCCAGGTTATCATAAACAAAGTCACATACAATATTCTAGCAAGCTATTGGTCACCCTCTATGGCCTTTGAAATCCATACCTCATACTTAAACCTATTGGAGACACTCAACATTCAACCAAGAACCATACTCATGGGGAACTTTAATTATCCCTCTATAAATTGAGAATCCTACATGAACCCAAATTTGCAGGCACAGATATTCCTAGACTTTGTAAACACAGACACCCTGGACCAGTTAGTGCATACACCTACTAGAGGTACAAACATACTGGACCTGGTACTCACAAATATGGGAGAATGCTGCAAACCACCCCACCCTCTTCAGTGTAGTGTTCTCTCTGGTAAGGTCAAACCACAAAGCACTGTCCTTCAAAATAAAAATTAATTCTGTAACCCCAGCAAACCATGTAACAGTTAGATATGGTTCCCTATTATGCGATCAAAGACACTGTTCTTCAAACGCGTAATAGTCAAACCGAAAACATCAAAAACATATAACCGTGAACAGCGAAGTACCTGAATTTTTTCCTAGGGAAAAAGCTGTTCTCGCAGTTTGCCCTGTTCCCCAATGTTGAACGATCTCGGAGTTGGTATATTTAGTTGAGGGGTGTGGGGGGTGCAGCCCCCCACATTGGGGGTTGTGGGGGGCAAAGCCCCTCACTTGATTAGGATTGAGAAGTGTGTTTTGTTGGTTTACGGCCACATAAATTTTCCCCCCTAGGAAAATATTTGTGGATGTGGCCGTTCGCGGTTATGTTTTTTCGATATTTTAGGTTCGACTATTAAGCATTTGAAGAACAGTGTCTTCAATCACGTAATATAGAACCTTAGATATTACTCCAAGGTAAACTACCTTTTATTAAGTGATAACATGTCAAACCTCTCCAAACCTAGATAACACAGCAGTGTATCACAACCAAGTCAATGACTGAATAGAGGCTGCTCTGCCTACTAGAAGTAAGCCAAAATCTAACTCAAAACACAAACCACACTAGCAGAATCAAAATTAAGCATAATTCACAATGAAAGGAAAAAAAGTCATAGCTAAAATTAGGAAATTTAACACTAAAAAGATAAAGAAAAAAACTCTCATCAAACTGAATAGACAACCAAGAGGACTAATTAAGTCCAACGAAAAAAATTTGAAGGAAAAAATAGTGTCCCAGATCATGAGCAACTGTAAGGTCTTTTTTAGCTAAGCCCAAACCCTCAAAAGCAGCACGCAACAGTGTGACAGAATGCTGGTAAATGGAGCCATACTCATGCAACCAGGAGATCTAGCAACTCTTCTGGCTGACAAATTAAGCCCCACATTTAGCCACCTTTCCTTCCCAGTTGCCCCCTAGGAAATACTTTGTAACATACCCCCTGCAGCTAGGATATAGGTCTTAGATGCAATTTCTATGGCAAGAATACAGCTTCATTGGGACCAAATAATATCTTAGGATTCCTCTAATAGCCTGAAATATGACATATCAGGGCCACTGGAGTCTTTATTTGACAATAGCCTCTGCAGAGGCTTCATGCCAAATGAACAGAAGACTCCAATGATCATCACTCTGCACAAGGGCAGACCATCAATGGATCTCAAAAACTATAGATCTATTAGTCTGACTAATCTCATATGGAAAACCACAAAATAATCAACATGGAAATGATAAATACTGACATAGGAAACAGATACCAGACCCAACCCATTTTGTTTCTTCAAAGGCAGGTCATGTTTATTGATCCTGGTGGACTTCTTTGAGGAAGTCACCAAGGCAATGGAAGAGCACAAAACAGTGACTTCTGCCTACCTTGACCTAGCTAAGGGTTTGGATATAATACCCTACTTGGGCATTGTAAACAAACTCATAGAATTAGGCATAAACTCCTTTGTAACTCTGGATAGTGAGCAGGCTCTAAGACAGGACTCAGGAAGTTAGGCTTAGAGAGACTAGCTTTGTAAAGAGGCTGGTTCCTGTGTCTGATGCTGTTTGGCATCTATTTTTCGGAAGTCAAGGCCAACAACAAGGGCCTCTGGCTTACCAAATTTGCAGATGATTGCAAGCTAGGAGTAATCACAGAACCCTCCCAAGATACTAACATCCTACAAGATGACACAGAAAAATGACTGGTGCCAAAGCCACTGCTTAAAACTCATTGCCCAGAAATGCATGATAATACCTTTTCAGAAGGCAGCCACACAGGGAAACTACCTCAATGGAGATTCATGTAGATAATAACCTGGCTTTCGACCAACATGTGTCTAAGACAGTAAGAAAATCATTCTGTGTCACTCATCTTATAAGTAAGGCCATGGCATCCAGGTCCAGTGAAGTCATGCTACTCTACACAGACATCATCAGACCCATCACTGAATATAATGCCCACAGAAGGTCATCACAAGAAGAATGCGGGATGCAAACACAATGTCCTCTGCAGATTGCATTAAAGCCCTATCTCTGTAATCTCTTTTCTATAGACTGATGAAATGTGATTTATGCCTGGCATACAAGGCTTCCTTGGAGTCCTTTCTGATTGATATTTTGCATATCTGCAAAATGAAAAGCCCCAGACCTACTAGATCTAAGGATTTAAACTTTACTTATGACTTTAATAAGACCTGCTGGAGGGACAAGTATTCATCTCATAGAATCCCCATTCTCTGCAATAGGCCTCCCATCCATGTGAAGCAGAGCACTTCCCTAACCCTATGCAAGTGCAACCTGGTCCAGTGGAATGGGAAATCAGAATTTCACCCTTGGTCTAACACCTATGTCTCTGATGGACAGAGGCAGCCATTAAATTATGATCTAACTAACACACACTCCTAAAAATAACATCTAAGGCACAATAACATGAGGGATACATTTGAGTTGTGTGGCTAGGTGTATAAAGACATTAGTGATTGCCAGGTAGCATACAGCTATGATTATATATATATACATATATATACAGAATATATATGTATATACATACATACACATGCACATACACACATACATACAGATATAGATATGTATTTTAATTGTATTTATTTATTTGTAAGTTTGGTTAGCCTACAGGATAAAGTGCTCCTTTTCATTAATGAATCATGGACACTGTCTTATTAAGTGAGTTGTTAAGAGGTGCACATTAGGACAATGAATGTGGAAGGAATCAATCCCTGTATCATGGTCACAAGAAGCAGTACCTTAACATCTCAGAGCTTTAGTCCTCTGCACTAAAAGACAAGACAATAGTATATTCTCACATTAAAAGGCTGATTTGTTGTGAAAGATTAACAAAATAAATTACTTTCAATAGTTAAAGAATATGCCGTGCTATGGAATGTATGCACATTATTAAACTGGTCTGGTTTCTTTCTTTCTTTCTTTCTTTCTTTCTTTTTTCTTTCTTTCTTTCTTTCTGTTAACAAGTTATAAAAAATGATTGCTACCTTAGATTTGTTTTCTTTCCACCTAAGTTATAGAATTTCTAGTTTTTCAAGAAATACGTTTTGTCCAGGCTAAGTCTGTGTTTTACATAGAGCTGTTTGGCTATACTATTGCATGAATCATTTATTTCAGAAAGTGCAATTCTTGGTCAGAGAATATTTAGTGAAATGGAAAAACTCATCTGGTTACTGCTGTGACAGGTGCACGTACAAACAGAGTTCTTGGAAAGCAAACACTTTTAACATGTCAATAAAATGGGATGAGTAAGACTTCTTTATGGATTTTGACAGTAACCAATACCAGATAAACTACAGCAATGACTACACAGAGCTCATTAACATGTCAATAAAATGGGATGAGTAAGACTTCTTTATGGATTTTGACAGTAACCAATACCAGATAAACTACAGCAATGACTACATGGAGCTCATTTTTGAATTACAGCAAACATAACTCATACGCATTTGGCAGCAGACATCAGGCTGATATCTTCCATGATTTTTAAGTGATGACTATACAAAGTATTTTGCCCTATACAGCTGCTGTCACTATTGGCTTAGAGTTAGCGTAGGATATAGAATGGATTCACTCATGAAGGACTACAAATAATGCACTTGAGACATAAACCGCATTCAGGTAATGCATACCAAGGACTTTTAGACTACAGATAATGTCTGTACTACCCCATTTGCTTCTTTAACCATTGTGACTTACTAGACGAGGATGTGACTTATGAAATGATGGTAGATAGCATACCCTCATCTAATGAGATACATTTAAGTTTTGGACAATGGCACAGGGATGAAAGATGCTATATTTCTAAATTATAATCAGTCATTTCTATGTAAGTGTCCTTGTTTAACATATTTATAAATCCTCATCATAACATCCTGTAGTCATGGAATACTTCTTACTTGTGTATCAGTTTGTTTTCTGCTAAACAGGTAACTCAATAAAGCACAAGTGTTTCTTTTGCTGAATGACCTGAGAGTAATATCTGGTTAGATAATCAGTCTCATGATAAAGAACTGGAGACAGAGAGAGTTGACCGCAAGTTTCCAATGTAAAGCTTATCTACTCACAGCCTTAATCCTCTGTGCTAAGCTGACAGCCTAACTGTCCTTAGTCTCCTTGTGTTTAAGCAACAATGCCTGTTTCATGAGCAAAACTCTTATTCAGGAAAACTCAATAAAGGTTACACGATTTTTTTCCACAATGGCACAAACAATTTTAGATTCAATAAACTCTGTGTGGCAGGGGGCAATCATGATCATGCACACACACACTGAATTATGGAATCTTTCATGCAATGCAAATTTTGCCTTAAGTAGCTGAATTTTATGCAAATTAACCAGATGGTGTGATCCAAAAACCTGTAATGCATCAGTGTAAACCTTGTGTCGGTGTTATTAGTCTACATGGAAATTTTCCATGTACAGGAGTCTACACAGACAGAAGGAGATGTAAAAGTCCATAAATATGATATGAACAGAATTCCCCTGAAAAGGTAAGATCACGTACATAAATGTTCATTTCATACAGTGTGGATGTCTGAAAACAGCACGGATTATGTCACATTAATATTATTTGTTTAAATACCTGTATGTTTGAGCTATGCGCCACATTGCACAAACATGTTTAACATTAAAAATAAAATATATTTATATATATATATATATATATATATATATATATATATATATATATATATATATATAAAACAGTATAATGTATTTTAGACAAAAGTACTGTAAGACCTTGCCTTGGCTCTGTACAATTGTGCTGTCATGCTATTAACCAGATTACACAGCTATGAACCATGTAGTTTCTAGGCTGTCACCACAAATATTATACAAATGAGGGGTACATGCCATGGATGTGTTGAATCAGTAAAGGCAGAAACTGTGTATGGATATCCACTTCGTCTAGGCTTCTACATGGTGTTTAATATTCCTAGTGGATGTGGATGCATCAGGGTGATGTCTCATGTCAGTTTTAGGAGGTTTTTGTGCTTAGTGTGCATGTTTGCACAGTGCATTGCTTGCCGCAAACAGTTTGGCCATAGCTTAGCTTGTTCATGTGATCAGACCACCCACATCCCAGTCATGAGCTAGACAGCTATAAATGGAAACCGGATGTATTCGATTATTATACAGTTATGCATAACTATGCTGCATGATTTAGCACACAGAGCAACGTCACAAAAGTGGGGCCTTTAAATCATGTCAATTATATCCTAAGCAGATGAGCTGTATCATAATTAACCACTCCCATGTGTGGACCTACACCAGAACTTTATAAAGTATGCATGCACCCTACATTCTGATTTTCCATCAGTACTTCTGAACCACTGGAGAAGAGTCTTGGAAATTGTAACCGAGATAATACTAGCAGCTGCTGCAGCTATTCTACATCAGAATGTGCTAGATGCTGAAGTCAGTGCTGCTGCTGCTGACAATAGGCCTAGGCAGAGAAGGAGAAGAGTGTTCAGGAACAGGGTAACCTTCCAGGAGCTACATGAGCTGGAGATTGTAAAGTGCTACAGGGTGGACAGGGACATACTACAAGAACTCACTGAGCTCTGCCGCCCTCAACACAGCTCCAGAGCCAACAGAGGGGAACCCATCCCAGTGGAAACAAAGGTATGTGTAGCTCTTAGGATACTAGCTACAGGTACTTTCCAAAGACCAACTGGGACATGATGGGGGTCTCACAGGCATCTGCATCCAGGCTACTCCACCACTACCTGGATGCCATGCTACCACATGCCAGTTTGCAGATATCCTTTCTCCTTTCCCCTGAGGTGAGGGCCATCAATATGCAACAGTTCTACCATGTAACATACTACCCTGAAGTACTGGGTGCCATAGATTGCACTCAGGTACACAACAAGCCACCATCTGGTGAGCAGGGTAGAATCTATGTTAACCACAAATGATTCAAGTCCATCATCTGCCAAGTTGTGTGCAGTGCCCAGGGGATTGTCATGAATGTGTGTGCTGGCAACCCTGGCAGTTATCATGACTCCCATATCTAGCATACATCACACCTCTACCAGATGTTTGCTAGGGAGGACATCCCACAGGGCCATTTACTGGAGGATGCTGGCTATGCCCTGGAACTGTGGATGATGACATCCATCAGAAATGCATGCACACATGTGGAAGAATGCCATAATGAGGCACACACACAAAATAAGAACATCATAGAGCATGTGTTTGGGCTTCTGAAGTCACGGTTCCGGTGCGTACATATATCTGGTGGAGCTTCACAGTATATTCCATGCACATGTGCACAAATATTCACAGTATGTGCTATGCTACACAATCTGATCCTGTGGAAACAGCTGCAGCAGGCTCAGCAAAGGGAAGGGATACACAGCCCCTTACCAGTCCCTGGTTCACCACAGATACAGTCACATGAGGACTTGGAGGAGGAACCCCCTGCTGATGTCCCTGTAGGTAGACATAGGCATGCTCTGTATGCCCTGGCTTTGGCTAAGAGACAACACATAGCACATTCTGTGACAGCCTAGGGACTAGTACCTTCCTCCTACTCACATACATGTATTAAAATTGATGCCAGGCAGTTCATACCTCCTGAACCTATCCATGTATTGGCTATTTACTGCTTGCATCAGGCAGAGTCATCCTTGAAATAAACTTGTGTCAACTGCTGCATTTGCAAGGTAAGCC
>NC_056729.1:1312110002-1312165002 GCF_019279795.1 Protopterus annectens
CCACCTACTGCCTCCACTCAGCCTTCTCCCTGAAACCTGCCTGTTTCTGCTGCTTATATAAAATCCCTTCTTCAGAAACATAAACCTTGCTCTCCCTCCTTCAACTTCCTACCCTCCAATTTCCCAAACTCGCAGCCAACACTATATCTTATTCCATCTCTATCCTCATCAACTGTTGTATTAAAGAATCCTCAGTCCCTGAAATTTGGAAATTCTTTTACAGAATTCCACTTCATAAAGGAGGTAACTCTACTGACCCATCCAGTTTCTGACCTATAGCCATCCTCTCCCTTCTCTCAAAAATACTAGAGAAATGCATTTGCCAACAACTTCTTAAGTATCTGCTCCAGGAAAATCTTTTCACCCCTTCTCAGCATGGAATTAGGCCTCACCACAGCACTTCCACAGCCCTGCTATCATTCACCCAGACTATAGCAGAAGCAAGAGATAACAATAAGCTTCTTATGAAACTTACTTAACCTCTCTGCATCTGCGATTCTCTGGTTCACTAAGTATCTTAACAATAGACAGGAGTATGTTAGATGGCAGAACTCCTGCTCTCCTTTACTACATATCCCATCAGGTGTACCCAAAGGATTTATTCTAGGCCCCCTCCTCTTTAATATCTTTACTAACTATATCCACTCCACCCGCTGCATCTCTTCTATAATCCAGTATGCCTATGACTCTACTCTTATTACCCTCTCTGACAACCCTACTGACCTCCACTCCCTTATCCAGACTTCTTTCAACACCATTGAGCACTGGTTAATCAATAACCAACTCATCCTTAATCCAAACAAAATTAAGCTTCTCTTTCTTCCAAAATCTATGTCTAGACTTAAAACCTCCTTCTGTCTCTCTTCCTTAGATAGCACCATTATTCATGTAGACTCCAATACCAAGCTTCTAGGGATCACAATTGACAACCAGCTGAAATGTGACCACCATATCCAACAATCTGTCAAAAAGACCAATCAAAAACTCAGCTTGCTGTATACAAGTAAAACATTCTTATCAACAACTGCAAGAACTTCAGTAGCTCAAGCCTACCTACTCCCCTGCATACTCTATACCTCCCCCATATTTACTCACCTCCAAGCACATCTTCTAACCAAACTTGACCAAACCTACAACCAGATAGCCAGATTTTCTTGTAATTTTCCTTACAAATCCCATCATTGCCTTGCACTTAACCAATTACAATGGCTTGAATTTCCTAAACTATTCCAACTCTCTTAGCTACTGATGACACATTCTCTACTGCTCAAACCAGCCAACTGTCCCTCCCTGACCTCCCTCCTATCCCTATACAAAGCCCCATGACCCTTCTGTAGTGCTGACCAACTCCTACTTCACACCTACAGACCTAACAAAACAATAGGCAGGCTACTTTTTAAATGGTATGTATTTCAAACCTGGAGCAAGCTTCCAACCAACATATGTTCTATTCAATCCTCATTTCTTTTTAAAAGAGAACTGAGAAACTACCTTGTTAACTCTCCCTCCTGCACCTGTCAACTCACAACCTAACACATACCTACTGCAAACACTTTTTTCAGCTATGACTTTTAATATAACTTAGTTTAATAATGCTTACATACATATTAGTACCTTAGACCCTCTGCTTTTGCCACTGGGTAAAACTATACTCAAATCTCTTCCTTCTCCTCCCGACCTATCTTTTCATCTCACCCCCATCACTCCTCTCCTACCCTCCTTTCTTTCACTCACTTAACTCCACTTAACACTTCCTTTTTTCTCCACCCCTCTATTTTTCAAACCTTCAATTTATTTTTGCCTTTTTCTTCCTCTCTACTATTTTAGCTCTAGTCATTAATTTTAAGTCCAGTGCTTCACTTCCACCACAGGACTAATCCACTTCTATTTTTTTAATTTTATGGGTTATTTCATTTTTGTTTTTTTCTTTTATTACATGAATGTATGTTTGCTATGTACTTATGTTTTCCTTTCTGTAGCATATAATGCCTGTTGTTATGTATACAAATGCACATTCTTGCAATGTCATTTTTATTATTCGTTGTATTTTTAGTTTCATTGCTTTAATTTTTCTCCTTGGGTCTCCATTGAAAATGGGCCACCAACCCAGTGGACTAACCCGGTTAATAAAAGATAAATAAATAAATAAATAGTTCACCTGCAGTCATAAAGAAAGAAGACTTGAGTCACGGCACATGCATTGTGTTCTGTAATTTGTAAATTGTGTTCTGTAATTTGTAAACCTAGATAAATAGAGGTTCTAATCTCATTCCAGCCCACTTGGTGTCTATGCATGTGTATGTTTATCTCCCTAAAGCACAAGTGGGAATCCTACACTTACTTCCAAACTAGCATGAGTTTGTACTGTTTTGGGCCTTGCAGTTGATGCAGGCTACCAAACTCTTGTCCTCCTCAAGGCCTGCTGGTGTCATCTATTATAAGATTACCTAAAGTCATGTTAATGTTAGACTTGAGCCATGGTGTGGGTTTTAAGTACTTTACTCTGTAGCCTATAAACCTAGGTAGGTAGGGGGTTCTAATCTCTCTACAGCCTACTTGGTGTATATGTGTTTGAATCTCCCTAAAGAACAAGAGTGACTTCTCAACTGTCATGTTTTTGCACTGTTTTGGGCATTGCAGTTGATGCAGGCCTCCAAGCTCTTGTCTTACACTAGGCATGTTGATGTAATCTACTATAAGATTACCTAAAGCTGTGTTAAGCTTAGACTGAAGCCATGTTTGTGTGTGTGTGTGTGTGTGTGTGTGTGTGTGTGTGTGTGTGTGTGTGTGTGTGTGTGTGTGTGTGTGTGTGTGTGTGTTGTTCAGTAGTTTGTAAACTTCATGGTTCTATTCTCACTTCAGCCATGAAGTATTAATTGCCATTAAAGTATTCAATTGTATTTATTACTGCTTGGTAGTAACTTGATTAAAGTGTAGCTATCATTCCAAGTCTTTTGGATTAAGCACTTGGGCTTCAGACCAGTTGTTTTACATTAGGAAGGTTTGTGGCCTGCACTGTGGTGGCAGGACAGGTAGCTTAATTTCTTCTAAGTTGGGAACTGCTGATTGAGGGCTCAGTGTCTGTTATTCTAAAAGTGTATTAGTTCTGGTTTAAGCACTTGGGCTTCAGGCCAGTTATTTTACATTAAGAAGGTTCGTGGTCTGCACTCTTATAGGAGGAGAGGCTGGACTCTGCCCTTCTAAGCTGGGAATTTCTGGTTAAAGGCTTATAGTGCCTGCATATTTCAACTGTTTCTTACTGAAATTGGTACACCTTGTTTGCTGTAGCATAGACTAGATCCAGGCCTGCTGAATCTAGCTTTGTTTGTATGCTTGTTGTTTGTTTGCTTGTCATTTCCCTGAAATGCTAATTCCACCTAAAATGTGGCTTTTCAGTGATTCTGTGGATCGCTAGTGATATCTGCATTGCTTACTGTACTTATTTCCTTGTTTCACTTGAAAGAAAGCTACTGTTTGTTATTTTTGCATTTAAGTTACCTGTAACACATTGCATTTAAGTTACCTGCCACTTGCTCACTAAAGCAATTATATGTCAGCACTAAAAAATTAAAAACACTACACCCTCACAAACTCCACTTGAGTACCTTGTTCCCCATTGGCCCTTTTTTTTCAAATATAAAGGAATTCCCAATACTATTCTAGCATGTCCAAAGGTCAGCTGTCAATCTCCTCTCTGGTCCAGTTGGTGAATCTGGGAATCTTGAGGCAATGTTACAACTGCCTCATGTACACAGACAACCCTCTCCTCCTCCCAACAAATTCCAACACATGTGAGAGATGCAACCATATAGCCAAACTGGAGGCTAAGCTCTCTCAACTCAGTACTGGCGTAACCTGGCAGGAGGAGAAGGACACCACACTAACTACAATTCCAGTCTCACATAGACCTACCACAACAGCAAACCAAACACATAAACACACAAAAACATACTCGGAGGCTCTAAATAAAAATCTGCCTAAGCAGCAGAGACCTCCAAAGCAGACACCCAAGCAACCGCTACCCCAAAACAAAACACGTACAACACATAGCTCACAAAGCCAGTGTGCCGAACAGCCACAGCCCTTAAGGCTAAACAACACACCTGATACACTTGTAATAGGTGACTCTATCATCAGGCACACTGACGTCCTGCTCACCAGGCTGAACAAGGAGAAGGTCACAGTGAGCTGCCTGTCAGGTGCTAGGATCCGCCACATAACACAAGCACTCAGGTCACTCCAAGGCAAGTACAAATCTTACTCAGTCATTGTCCATGCTGGTGTGAATGACCTGAGACGTACCTCCCTGAACTACATGAAAAGAGACATAGAGAAGCTCTCTGAGCATGTAGCCCAGGCGGTATGACCCTGAAATGCCTCAAAAATAAATACTATATTAGCATAAAAGGTCTCGTATGACCCTGACCTTGAGTAGCATCATACCCTCACCAAGAATGATGCCACAATATGAAGACAAGATGATCAATTTCAACAATTGGCTTAAGTATTGGTATCATTCAAAGGGGAGCCAATGCCTGTCAGCCTGGGAGGACATGCTCGAGAAGCCATGATGCTTCGCTAGGGACGGCTTGCACCTGTCACCCTTGGGCTTTTGGATATTAGCAAAGGCTCTTGCTACCCCCATAGTGCCTTTTTTAGGCAAGGCTCAAAAGACAAAACCACCTCCATAGGTATCACAAGGGATAAGAAACTAAGAGTAATGCTACTCAATGCCAGAAGTCTAAACCTCAAGATGCACGCACTTGAAACATTCCTTAGCATGGAGAACATCGATATCTGTGCAGTAACAGAAACCTGGTTCAAGGCTCCCGAGAGCACCCCAGCACTACCAGGTTATACCTCATACCATGCTTTTTGGTCCCAAGACTTGGACCAAACCACAAAAGGAGGGGGAGTATCAATATTCGTCAAAGATACCCACACCTCCAGGTTGGTGGCACAGCACGAAGCATCAGAGACTATCCATGTGCAACTAACAGTGGGTAAAACTGCCTTCCAGTTTATAGCCTGTAACAGACCACCCTCCCAAACCCAAGAACCCCACTCGGCCTTCCTGAGAACACTGGAAAATATGAAGGTCTCTCCAAACACCATTATATTGGGTGACTTCAACTACCCAAACATAGACTGGGAGCATTACTCTAGCTCCAACACCCTAGCCCAAAGGTTCCTAGACTTTATAAACTCAAATGCTATGGAACAACTTGTTACCACTCCCACAAGAGGGGAAAACATACTGGACCTGATCATCACCAACATGGGGACTCAATGCTCCAGACCAGAAGTGTATCCCTCACTGGTAAGATCAGACCATAAAATAATCTCACTGGATATTCACACCCCGACCCCACCCCCTGCCCAGAAAACCACAGTGAAAAACTTCTCTAAAGCAAATTTCACACTCCTCACAACCAAGGTGGAATCCTTCAAAGCCCCCGGGCCTGTGGAAAATACGGCCCAGACCACAGAATCCTTTATAAATGCATTCTATGAACACCTTCAGGGATGCATGGATCATGCAATCCCAAATAAAACCAAGACTCAATCCCCCAAAGGCAGATGCCCTGTCTGGTGGACCCTAGCCATAAACAAACGGTACAATAGAAGGAGGAAGCTACTACATGATAGAGCAAAATTCCAAAAAGGGAAGGCATCTCTGATCAGTATTAGCAAAAAACTATGGGTGCTCATAAAATCGTCTAAGGCCAGCTTCGAAAGAAAAATTGCACAGGACACTAAGGATAATCACAAGGCTTTCTTTATTTATGTTAGGAACCTGGGTGGGAATTCCCAAATATGCTCAGAATTAGTCCAAAATGACAAAAAATACACCAAACCCACAGACATTGCCAACATCCTAGCTGACAGGTTCAGCACAACTTCTCCCCACCCTCTCCACCAAAAGGGCAAATATCTATCCCAGCAGAGTGCTGCCCCCCTGATGTCTCAGATGCTCAGGTAAAAGCCGCCCTCTCCAAAGCAAACAACACAGCATCAATGGGACCAGACGGTGTCCCGGGCTGCATCCTACATGAACTCCAAGAAGAGCTAAACCCAAACCTAAAACTACTGTTCAATCTCAGCCTTACTACAGCATATGCACCCAAAGAGTGGTGTACAGCAACAGTGATCCCTCTCCACAAAGGTGGTGCCTCAACGGATCCTGGAAACTATCGCCCCATAAGCCTGACTAGCTTGGTCTGCAAAGCTATGGAAAGGATCATCATGGACCTCATAAATAAAGATATTGGGGACTTACAGACACTGGATCCTACCCAGTTTGGCTTTGTTAAGGGCAGATCCTGCCTCTTAAACCTGATCGATTACTTTGAAACAGTCACCAAGGCCATTGACGAGGGGAAGGTGGTCCACAATGCCTACCTGGACTTCGCAAATGCCTTCGATACAATACCCCACTCGGGCATTATAGATAAGCTCACCAGCTTAAATATAAACCCCTATGTCACTAGATGGGTTGAAAACTGGCTCAAGGACACAACCCACATGGTTAGAATTCCTTGAGCCATGTCAGACTCCAAACCAGTTACTAGTGGCATCCCACAAGGCTCAGTACTGGGACCTCTCTTGTTCGGTATATATTTCTCGGAGGTACAGGCCAACACGGAAGGACTGTGGCTGACCAAGTTCACAGATGACTGCAAATTGGGTGCCATAATAGACTCTCCAGCCGACACAAGCATCCTCCAAAAGGGCGTCATAGAAACAGACAACTGGTGCCAGAGCCATGGCCTCAAGCTAAACGCCAAAAAGTGTATAGTCATCCCCTTTGGCAAAAACAAAGTGCCCAAAAATTACCACATAGGTGGTAATCCATTAAGTACAGAAGAAGTAATTAGGGACCTGGGGACCCAAGTTGATATCAGTCTCTCATTTGACAACCACATGGCCAAAGTGGTTAGAAAAACATTTTATATAGCTCACCTAATCATGAAGGGATTCACATCTAGATCAGGGGAGGTCATCGTGCCTCTTTACTCATCCCTCATCAGGCCCATAATTGAGTACAATGCCCCTTTTGGGATGTACCTTACCAGACACCTGCAGCAACTGGAAAGACCCCAAAAGTACCTCACCAAGAGGATCAAAGGGCTCAAACAGATGCCATATGCTGCCCAGTTAAAGAAACTCCAGCTCTACTCAGTGGCATGCCGCCTGCTCAGAGGCGAGCTGTGCTGACGTATAAAGCCATGTACAACCCGGAATTAATGGACATGCTGCACCTCAGAAAATCCAAATCAAATCGAGCTACGCACTCGAGAGACTTGAACCTCAGCACTAAAATAAATAGGACATGCTGGAGGGACAGATTCATAACCCAGAGGCTCCCTTCACTCTGGAATAAAATCCCAGTCCACGTTAGGCAGAGTCCCTCATTGACTCTCTTCAAGAGGAATCTTGATGAGTGGATGGGAGATTGTAGATTTACCCTGGGTATCACTTCTGTGTCACTGTTAGACAGAGGCACAGTATACTAACCTCGAAAAAGGGCATAGCAAAATTAATTTAAAATGGGTGGCGAAAGCCAAACACACTCTGACTAGGCTTATTAATGCCCTAGGGCAGATAGCCTAGTATGAACCTATGAACCTATGAGCTGTTACAGCATTTTACAATAACCTATGGAATGCTGTCTCTTCAACAGACATTGGTAATGTCATTAGCAATATTTTACTGCTTGTGTATACATCACAACAGGCCATGGTTTAACAGTGACCTGACAGATGCATACACGTAAGACGTTATTAAGTTTATGTTATCATTCTAAAGTAAAACAGTGCCTAACTGTGTGGGATAACATGGTGGATTGAGTACACTGCGTTGCCAGGCATATGGCACTTGCCTGAACCATAATCCCTTTAATAGGCATGTTCGCAAAAGCAGACTTACAAATGTGACATTGTACAACTCTAGCAAAGTAAGTATCCTGCTGCTAACCCTTGGGGTTCACAGCATAAAACACACTCTCTGTAGGCACTCTTTGCAGTGAAGATGTGGATATCTGTGCAGTCACAGAAAACTTTTTCAAGTTTGCATGAATTACTTTGACCTTGCAAGGCCACAATGCCTTTCATACAACCAGACAGCAAATGGAAGTTGTGTGAACTAATATGGGACTACAGTTATGTTTTCCAGCAATCTAAATGTACAGTATGACATACATGATTGGATGGGAGATAGGAAATTCACCCCGGGGATCATGTCAGTCACCGTGCTAGACAGGGGCCCAGAGAAGTAAATATTGTGGGAAAAAAATTCCAGGGAATTGTTATGGCTAGGCTTGCATAGGCCTTAGGGCCGATAGCCTAGTACCAATCTATGAACCTATGAACATAGGACATGCTGGAGAGATAGGAACATCTCTCAAAGGTTGATGCTCCTCTACAGTAGGCTTCACATCCATGTCAACCAGAGCACTTCCATTACCCTATTGAAGGGCAGGCTGCATGAATTGCTGCAAAAATGTTACCTAACATGGATTTGCTGCTGTGGTCCTTGCTAGAAAAACCTTGGCCATCTATGTCATCTGACATTGAACATTATATTGTGATGCAACAGCTATGCTCCTAATCACCATCAGGTCACTACCCTAATCAAATCCTATGAACTTTGGAACCCAAGACAAAATACATGCAAAACTAAACATTATACTGTATTACCATTGTGATGACATTTGTCTTCTATGCTGATATATAAACCTGTGCTCTGACATTGATGGGTTGATTGTAGATATGTACCCATAGGTTTGTACTACACAATCCTGAAAGAGAAATATAGATATTTCCATGAGACACATTTCATTGTCTGACTCCACAGCCATCACAACAGCATCCATTTTAACATAGGCAAAATATCATGCTATCCACAGTATAAATGGCTAAGTACAATATCTCTAAATGACCAGTACAAGTAGAATGTCAACAGCACCAATGGATGAAAGACATTCGTACTATTGTTGTGTGGAGGTGCAGGAGGCCTAGGCTGAGCCTATACTTTGGAAAACAACTGTGTGAGTAAGCAAGGGAAGCAGGCAAGATGGATCATAGAAATGTTGTGTGTGTGTCTGTAGATGCCCTCAATGTCACATTGGTGTGTGAGTGTCTGCATGAACACTGCAAGCTCAGTGCTATACATGTTGGACAGCATGCATGGTAGAGCAGACAGTTCATCGTCTCTACCCCTGAACATGAGAACTGGCTCTGCCAGGAGTTGCACTGGCACCTCCATGCCCAGATTCAGATGTTGTGCTACTACCTGAAGATGACTTAATGCCTGCTGGGAATGTGTCCTTCATGAAAATGCCTAGGACCAATACCCAATGTCCTGTTACTTCTTGGTGTGGACAGCATACTCCACTCTGGAGCACCGGATGTACTGCCACTATGGGGGTGTGATTGGGCACAGCCATGTTGACTCTCAACAGATGTAGTTGCTGACTTACACCCATGAGGCTGACTCTCAACTCCAATAAGATGTTCCATCACAGAGAATGTGTGTTCCATGACAGATAGTCTGTGAACTGTCTCAGAGCTATTTCTTTCCACTGTGTCAGTCAACTGATCTAGGTTATCAGTAATACAGTGGAGGCAGTCACAGATGTCAGATTGTGCTGCATCCATAACCCTAAGCATTCATCATTAGTTCCTTTCTGAACATGGCTGTGCCTCCATGATGACCCTAAGCATATGCTGAATGACACATGATGAGACACCTACAACAGGTGATGGAGGGGCAACAGGTGATGGAGGGACAGCAGGCCTCTTATGAGAACCCTATCAATCCACCTGTGTAGAAGTTTGCCAACAGTTTGGCTGTGGCCAGTGTCAACAACCACTGAAAACACAGTAGCCACACTTCCCAACTTCCCAGTTCAATGTCCCCACCCTCCGACTGTCCAATATCTGTGACCTCAGGAGACTGCTTAGGTGTAGGCATACTGGTTGTGTACGGTGATAATGAGGACAGATGAGGGATGTCAACCTCTGTGTCATATTCAGCCTCTGCAATCCCCAGCTGTGCCTCAATTTGGCCACCATCATCAGAGTCTGAAGAGACACTGACATCAGGTGGTGTAGGGGACAGAGACCAACCTCCATGGACACTTGTGATAAAAAGGAAAAAGCAATACATTAATACCTGCACTACTATGTTCTGCACTACTATGGTGCAATATAGGTTAAGTTGTATACACTGCTGTTCACTGTTTCAGACTTGTATACCACTCAACCTCAGAGAGTAGGACATATGGACATTAATTTCTAACTCCAATCTGTAACAATTTGGAAATAATTAGTCAGAAAACAACAATCTTTTGAAAAAAATATATGATGTAAACTAGACATTCTACAGAAATTTGTACAGTTGACATGGCAATCATTAATGCCCTGGCAGCAGTTTGCAAGTCAATCACTATGGTCATACCTACGAGGCAGAGGTATGTGTCTAATCTGTGGGCATTTTGAAAATATCTGTACAGTTGACAATCAGACAGAACATCAGTCCATAGGTTAGTACTAGGCTAACTGCCCTCACGAGCTATTTTAAGCCTAGCCAATTATCCCTTGTGAGACTCAACCCTAAACCTTGTGTTTGTAAGACAATTACTTTAACCATTAGGCCACCCTTCTTCCCAACCAGCAGGCCTGGGATTGCACTTCAGCTAATACATTGAAATATATCTACATCACTACTAAAACAGTTTTCTGCTTACCAGCAACATGAGCATGGCCTTTTCCATTTTCTGACAGTCCTGAAAAAAAGATTGAGGGAGAGGTAATAGCAACAGCACCACATGTCAAAGTATAACAGGGGAAATACATCTAAATATCTCACATCTACAGTAACTGCTATGTTAGAAGGTATGTGGGTGACAATCTTTACATGAGCTTAAAACTGCAGCTAACTTATCCCCCCACCCCAAAAAAAAAAACATGACAGGATGAATGCAACAGTATTCTACTGCTTATCTAACTAAGCATACCTGGAAGCTCCTCTTGAGCAGAATGGGTGGCACCCATGTCCACAACATATTGGCTGATGGATGTCTGGGAGCTGTCCTGTGTAGCAAGGCTTGCTAGGAATTCTTCTGTGGCAGTGAGAGGAGTTTCTGCTGCCTGGGGCATGAAGTAGCACCTGCTTGTAGCTATGATTTTGATGACCCACGGCATTGATGTTGTGCACCAGTTCATCCCACAGGCTTGCACGTTCTGACCTCTTTGCCTCCCTTGGGACAGCAGGACTTGATAATGTTTTCGCAATGCCTCAGTGATGAAGTAATTTTCCACCTCAGAAAATGGTGGCCTATGACAAGCATGCATAATGTTTACTGAAATACAAAGAAATGAGAATACATATAAGGTTTACATACATACGAGTAAACTATGTAGACATACAAAAGTAAAGGAAGACTCTGGGTATTCACTGCTTGATTATACATCTTATATTCAACAACGGGCCAGAAATACAAAGGGTGTGGATGTAACTAGGATAGTAGCAATAGTGACATATTCCTGTTTGTGCCATGACAGATACTCATGTATGCTCATACACCTAACACAACAGTCCATTGTAGTTTGCCCCATAGCAGAAAATATAACCCCCCCCCAAAAAAAAAGAATACATAAAAAAAAAAAAAAAAAAAAAAAACAATTGTGCCAACAAAACTGCAGTGTACTATTACAACTGCTAGTGAAGAAAGCACTCAGGAAACCTGTGTACCCAGTTATCACGCAGCATTATACCATGGGTGTAGTCTACACCCTGTATACCTCTAAAAGGGATGGAAATCAATGCCATATCATGAGTACAGTTCTAACAAAGGCTTATTGATGTAATCCACATTTGTCCTAAGTATATTCATACATATGCATCATGTAGGGAACAAAATGGATACATACCTGATGGAGTACAATACTCCGATGTTGAAAGATACTGTTCTACAAGAAATGTGTCAACGACTTTGACATAAGAAGTAACTCTCATCCACAATGGTTTACCTAGCTACAAATTTGCCTTTTTATAATGGTTCTCATTAGCAGTTCATTGCATCTGAACTAATCTGTGCTTCAGAAATGCTACATGCAGCCTACACAGATAATTTGCAGTATAATCAGCCAATACCATGCAACTAACCAACAAGATATAAGGCATCAATGTAGACTCCATCCCCTATCTTATGTGTTGATGTTAAAAATAGTGGGGTAAAGATATGACATCAGCACAGAGAGAATGTTTATAGCAGCTACTTTTTACATACAGATGCATGTGCTACAGGCTGAAGCTGATGCAGCTGCTCCTAGCAATAATCATAGACAGAGAGGGTGAAGACTTTGCAGAATGACAGCACAGAAGAGTAACTGTGGTTCCTGTGGCAGCCTTGATTAACAGCCAGAGCCAGACTGAGGAAACTCATCCCACTGGTAATTATGGTATGTGTTTAAGGTAAGTCTGTTAGCCATGGGTATCATTAACAGACTAAAGGGCAACATGCTTGATGTGTTCTACACATCAGCATCCAGGATCTTCATAATATTCTTGCACGCTAGGCTGCAACATGGCAGAGAGAACATGTATTACAGAAAATGTTTTCTTGAAAGGGTCATAGATATGCTAAAATTGATACATAACTTGCAGTACTCTTCTTTAATGTGCTCCAGACATCACAGTCATGTACACATATAAACAACATCTGGGGAACAGGGTAGCGAGTACATTAACCATAATGTCAACTGCTCGAACAACTGCCAAGTCATGTGTAATGCCATTGCAGTCATCTGGAACATGTGTGTTGGCAACCTTTGCTTCTAGCATGACTCCCATATATGTCTGTTACTTTTATACTTGTGGTTGTCTGAAATATCACTGGCAAATCATTGAGGACTGCAGTCTGGAATTACTGGGCCACATTTGAATTACATACTTCAGATTACTCTCTGAATCCATGCTAATGCATAACCTGACATTCTAGGCACTTTCTAGGTCTGTAATAGCAATATTTAAAATGTGTTCCTATCTGTAGGCCTTTGTCCTCCCATTATTTGTTATCTTGTCCAGATTCCTTGCTTTAACAGGTTGAGAGGTATGGTATGGTGCTGGTAGACAGTTGATGCTTGCTACAATGGTGTATGTTTGGATCAGATGGTTAAGGCAACCATCCTTTGATTGGCATGTGCATTTGATGGTTACTTGGATTGTACAAATATGTAGGCCTATTTTCCTAGTTGGAATTAATGCACTTGTCTATGTCATACATGTATGGTAGACATCTCTCTCAACCTCTTAGCACAAAAGAATACCTGGTCCAAGGCACAAATAACAGGAGTGCAAAGCCCCTAAACTAGGGATACACTTTACATATTGCTATTACACACTTAAAAAGTGTTTGACTACAAGGTCTTGTGTTATCATGGATTTTCTGAAGAATATGTTAGTCTGAAACTGAAAAGACTGTCATTATTTAATGCACTCAGGCCTCACCGATTTTCTAACAAAAAACAGAAAAACAAGCATTTTATGAGGAACACTCCAAACATATGAAGCAGACATCTGGATATTCTTGGAACACCTGTACAGTTGAGAGGTATGATTAAATATCCTGCCTATTATCACCTGTTTATATATCAATATTGTGTAAAATAAAAACAAATGCTGCAGGTGGTAAGTGTTTACCTGTATTTCACAGAGACCTGGGTTTGGATACAGGGATTGGAAATTGCATTTTTATACTGTTTCCTTGCATTATCTAGTAATTTAAGCACACATACACTCATAACCATTAATCTGTCTTGTGGCAACATCTGATAGTAGAGAACTCCATGGAAAAGGTTTATGGTTCAAATACAGTAAGCATCTGTTTTGACAGTGTTGTCCCCTTCACATTATACTCATACTCAGTTAGAGAGGTTGTTCTGATATCCTTCTGATTACCACCTACATGCAGGCATTCAATCTGTACTGCATAGGGTGGGTAAACAGGTGATGACACAGTCATACATATCACAATTTATAATGCTGATGTACATGTATATATATTTTAAATGCTAGACACAGCTGTATTTGAACCCAGGACCATGTGAATCAAATATAAATGTTTTCAAAGTATTTAACAGATTGCGCTACAGACTAAATGATGTAGCATGTGTGTTTTTACATGTTGTACAGACAATTGCACACTGAACTGCTGTTGCATACCTCGCTTACATCTATTACTATGTGCATGGCTTTATAGTGATGCATTTCTCTACCAGATTCCCAGTTAAATTCCTATTATTGCAGTGATCTTTTAGCAGATTTGCTGTGTGATGCGCAGCATTGCACAAACATGCTTAATTACGAGAAAATGATAATTGCTATGTTTTGCTTACAGCAGATGTGCTAATTAACTGGCTGTGTGGCTTGGGAGGTTGATGCACTATTGTTCAAGTCAGATGATGCTTTCACATACTTTTAATAATACACTGCAAGTTAGTTTAGCTGTGCAGCATCGCACAAATTTTCTTTAAAGAAAATAAATGAAAATTGGGGAGATAGGAAAGTGGTGAAATGGGGTGTAAGCCAAGGAAGGTGGATTGCCAGGAACCAGCCTAACTTGTTGCACTGTAGTAAATAAAATAGAAACATAATGGGAAATAAAACAATAACCCAAACACATGTAATGAATAACATAAAACAAAACAATAATGAATAATGGAAAAATTGAAAAATAATATAAGGAGAAATACAGCAATAAATAATATAAATGAAAATGTATTTAACAATCAAGGAATATTAACTTATACATAAGGACAACATAAGACATAATACCAAATAATATGATAATAGCAAATGATAATAAAAATATTTTGATTAAATAAATATGAAGAGAAGTGGTGGGGTAAGAGAAAAAAAATGAGGACATTATTAACTTCACAGGTACTACAACAAAACATACTACAAATAAATACTTATATATATATATATATATATATATATATATATATATATGTCAGATTTTACTTGTAACATTACTGAATGTTATGCTATTTATTATTTGAAATACTACCCTGTTCCTAATACATATAGACTATAGTGCATATTGCATCCAGCAATCATTCAGTATTGCTTATATTGGATATATGATGCCCTACATACATAGTCTCAACCTTTTAGCACAGAACATTCTGGCCCAAGCCATAAATAATGGTGGGGCAAAGGCACAACAATGGGAAACATTCTTATATAGTGCTCTTACAATAGTAGCAAGGTGACCGGATAACAGATTTGGCATTATAATGCATTTTCAGAGATGTCTAATCTCTGCAGTTCAGAGGTCTGATATTTTTTCTGACATTGATTTTCACCAATTTGCCAGAGACTGGCCAGTAAAACAAGATTATATACCAAACAGACCACACATATGAGCCAATATTCAGTACATTCTGCAAATATCGTGACAGTTGAGAGGTATGTCCATGTACATTGATTACACTCTAACATTAAAGCCTACCCTACTAGAGGCATGGCCTCATCTGGAGCCTTCTTCAAAGGGCTGCACACTGCTTCCTTTCTAGAAGCAGCTACCTGGACATCTGTCCATACTTTCACCAAACACTACAAACTGGACCACATTTCCAGATCAAGAGCAGGTTTTGCTAGGGTAATCCTGCATGGATTCTTGGAAAACAGTTCCAAACCACCCTCCTCTTCTTCCCTTTCAGCTTTGGCACTCACCCAAAGGTTATGAATACTGCAACATGTGAATAGAAGGACATAGAATAGTTGTGTAAAATCTTACCATAACCATAGATGTCCTTCTCTTCCATATTGCAGTACTCTATCCCACCCTCCTACCCCCTATATATATAAAAAAACTTTACTGGATGATACAGGACTTGTGCAGCTATCCTGGGACTGGGGTCTGACTGAGGCATTCAGTTCTGGAGAAGGTACATGCAGATGCCACTTTTAAGGCCCATGCACCCTACAGCTAGCATCAGATGTCCCACACACCTTGCAGTGACTAAAGCTTTTGTATACTGGCCAGATGTTTGGGTAGAAGAGAGGAGGATAACCCAAAGGTTATGAATACTGCAACATGGAAGAGAAGGACATCTATGGTTATGGTAAGATTTTACACAACTATTCTTTCTAGCACCAGCCATGCATGCACATATCAAGCAGCAACTCTAAGTCTGAATTGGCGCCAACTTCCAATCTTGCTTTTAACTGCTAGTGCTCAAACATGCACAACCAAGCCAACTGCATTTGCATGATGGTGAGTACAAGGAGGCATTTAAAAACAAAGTGGAAGGTATTTTATCAAACAGCAATGAAAGTGTGAAACACGGCAGTCAGATTTGCTATGTCTGATGCTTAACCTTTCATACTTTTTCAGATGGTCAACACGTACAGGCTTAATCTTGACTTGTTATCCTTGATGTTTTGGAGGTTAAATAGGATGACTTGGAACATAACTTTCTGGAATTATACAGTGTAAAAAGTTAGTTGACTAATGTGGGAATCAAACATAAGGAAGAAATAATGCATAAATATCAACTAATATGATGATTTGTCAGTGCTACAGGAGAACTCCCTTGCAACTATGTTCATTACAGATAAATGGCATTCAGTATGAATGAAGCTGTATGTGAGTGACTTATTGGAAGTACTGTGAACATCATTCTCATGAAGGATGCAGTATTACTGTTTGCAAATATATTTCAGATGGATAGACTTTTATAAGCTGATTAATGAAGGTTGTGGTATGATACATGCACACTTCTCTACACATGCTGTTAACACATAGTTGGGCTAAGTGAGAAGAGAAGATGATTTTAACTTAAGTATTCTGCCTATCATAGAGATGCAAGTGCATTTTAAGTTATTATCATAATACTTTTTTTTAATTCTGATACTATTTGCACTTTAAATGATTATGTTTAAGTGTTTTTCAACTGTTTATTGAAGGCTACACACTTGCGATAGCCTTTTTTCTGCCTTGAAAGTGTTTGCATTACTGTATCTGTTTTAATTTTCGAAAAAAAAAATCCTATCTCTCTACTCATTTCCCACCTTTCTATAACCAGTAGAGTCTGGTTTTCAGATTTTGCTGAATTCTGGGCTGTTTTGTAGTTTCTGTGTTGCCCAGACCTTACTAAGATAGAAGGAAGCTTCTCTGTTCATCAGTGAGAGTGGTGAGCTTTAAGCAGCCTATCCATCACTGGAGGAGTGGTTTCAGCTCAAAATCTGTAGTTTTATTGGCCATTTTGGGCTATTTCTATCCCTTTCATCTTTCTGTTTAAAAACCCATGTTTGCACAGTTTATGTGCTTGCATTACTTCAGCAAGATCCTACCTGGGTGCCCTACAGAGTTCTACAGCAGCAGAGAGAGAAAAGAAAGACTTTGAGTAGATTAACTACCTCTGTTTTGCTTTTAATTGCTTATTTTCGCTAACTGCACTATTCTATTTTTTATTAACTTTTTCAACTTATTTGAACTGTTTTTTTTTTAATTCTGATACTGTTTGCACTTTAATCATTTTTAAGTGTTTTTCAACTGTTTAACTGTTGTGGGCTACACACTCATGTGCGATAGCCATTTTTCTGCCTTGAAAGTGTTTGCATTACTGTACCTACTTTAATTTTCATAAAAAAAAAAAAAAACAAACAAAAAAAAAATCCTCTCTCAACTCATTTCCTATCTTTGTATAACCAGTAGAGTCCAGTTTTCAGATTTTGCTGAATTCTGGGCTGTTTTGTAGTTTCTGTGTTGCCCAGACCTTACTAAGATAGAAGGAAGCTTCTCTGTTCAACAGTGAGAGTGGTGAGCTTTGAGTAGCCTATCTGTCGCTGGAGGAGTGGTTTCAGCTCAGAAATTGTATTTTTATTAGCCATTTTGGGCAATTTCTATCCCTTTCATCTTTCTGTTCAAAAAATGTGTTTGCATGGGTTTGTGAGTTGCACAGCGCTGCTTAGGTAAGGTAAAATCATTACCAGTGCCTTAAAGTCTGCTCTTCAAATTTTCCTTAGACCTCATAAACCTTTACCTTTGAGCACTCAAATTAGACCTTAAATCCAGCACTTGCTCAAAACATCTTGTAGCATTTATTGCAAGTTCACCCACTGCCACTAGCACTAATTTTCCATAAAGGAAATAAAATGCTTCAGTACTTAATCTAAGCATAAATAACTCAGTACTTAAAAAGCTGATCGCTTTTCCAGGCATGTCCAGAAGTCAGTTTCTGATGCTTTCTCCCATTAACCTGGTGAACCTGGGTATCCTGAGGCAATGCTGCAATTGCCTCATGTACACAGACAACCCTTTCCTCCTACCTCCAAACACATCCACTTGTGAGAGATGCAAGTACATAGCCAAACTTGAGGCTTCACTCTCTCAATCCAAGACTGGGTCAGCCAGTCAGGAGGAGAAGGTCAACACACACACATCACACCACAGGCAACACATATCACCCCTGTTAGCACACCACCACTATTTCATAACAACACAAAGCACATGACCACTTTTGCCGAGGCTCTCTTAAAAAATATGCCCAAACAACAGAGACCGCCGAGGCACAAATGCAAGCAACCATTCCATCCAAGCATAACCCTCAAGACACATAGCCCTCACAACCAGTGTGTCACTCAAGCTAAGCCCCTAAGGCAGAACAATGTACCAAACATATTAGTCATAGGTGACTCAGTGGTAAGACACACTGATGCCCCACTTATTAGGCTGAAAAAGGAGAAAGTCACGGTCAGCTGCATGTCGGGTGCCAGGATTCACCACATAACACATGCACTTGGGTTTCTCCACAGCAAGTACAAATATGACTTTGTCATCATGCATGTTGGTGTGAAAGACCTAAGACGTACCTCCCTGAACTACATGAAAAGAGACATGGAGGAGCTCTCTGATCTTGTAGCCCAGGCAAGTATGACCCTAGCCTTGAGCAGCATCCTACTGTCACCAAGAATGATACCACAGTACAAGCAGAAAAGGATTGACACTAACAATTGGCTAAGTTTCTAGTGTAATTCTAAGGGGATCAAATGTCTGCCTGCTTGGGATGACATGATAGACAGACCTCAATGCTTTTCCAGAGACGGCCTGCATCTGTCACCCCTGGGATTCCAGATACTGGCCAAGGCCCTTGCCACCCCTATAGTGCCTTTTTTAAGCAATGCCCTGAAGACAAGTTTACCACCATAACATCTCCTAAACACATCCTAAAGGTTATTCTACTCAATGCTAGAAGTCTAAACCTCAAAATGCACTTGCTCGAGTCACTCCTCAAACTGGAGAATATCAACATCTGTGCAGTAACAGAGACCTGGTTCAAGGCTCCTGAGAGCACCTCTGTGCTACCAGGGTACAATGCATATCACACCTTTTGGCCCCCAAATCTGAACCATAGCCCTAAGGGATGTGATGACCGATCCCCCAAAGGCAGATTTGTATCCATCTTCATAAAAGATACACATACCTCCAGACTTGTTGCCCAACATAACTCATCAGAAATACTTCAGGTACAGTTATCACTGGACAAAACTGCAGTCCATGTTGTAGCCTTCTACAGATCCCCTACAATGTCCCAGGACTTCCACTCTGCATTCTTGGACACTCTGGAAAACATCAAGGTCCAGCCCAATGCCCTTATTCTGGGACACTTTAACTACCCCTCCATTACTTGGAACAACTAATCCTGCTTCAACTCTTTTGCCCAACGTTTCCTGGAATTCATCAACGCCAATGCCTTGGACCAACTCATCCTCACCCCTACTAGGGGAAACAACATTCTTGACTTAGTCATTACAAACATGGGGGACTGCTGCTCTACTCCTTTGATAAACCCCTCCCTGGTCAGATCCAACCACAAGTTAATCACCATTGATATCCAAATCCCACCCCTACCCCAGTGAAAAACTTCTCCAAAGCTAATTTTGAGCTTCTAAGGATAGAAGTGGCAAGCTTCATGTCATCCACAGAAATAGGAAATGGGAGTATGGCTGCTGAATTGTACACCAAGGCATGTTATGAGCACTTACACAATTGCATAGATAGGGCTATACCAAACAGAACCAAGACACTCTCCTCTAAAAAAAGGAACCCAATCTGGTGGACCCCTGCCATTAACAAACTCTACAACAGAAGGAAAAAACGGTTGCAGAAAAGGATAAAGTCCAATGAATGGAAACATTCCCTCATCAAATCCACCAAAGCTTGTTACGAAAGCAAGATTGCTACAGATACTAAGGACAACTACAAGGCATTCTTTAGTTATATCAAGAATCTGCATAATAATATGCAGATTTACTCTGAGCTACAGCACAATGGCACCACTTATACTGAACTAACTGATATTGCCAATATATTGGCAGACAGGCTAAGTGCAAATTTTACTTCCCCCTCAAGGTCCCATCCACATACCCGAGGAATACCAACTCCCTATTAACACGACTGCACAAGTAGAAACCACACTGACCAAAGCTAAGAATACAGCTTCCATGGGACCAGATAATTTACAGGGTTGTGTCCTACATGATTTACAAAAAAAACTGGCACCACACCTGAGTGCCCTGTTCAACTACAGCCTCAGTTCTGGCTTTGTCCCCACTGAATGATGCACTGCTACAGTCATCCCACTCCACAAAGGGGGTGTGACTACTGACCATGGGAACTACCACCCCATCAGCTTAATGAGCCTGATCTGTAAGGCTTTGGAATGTATTTTTACAGATCTTATAAATAAGGATATTGGGATCCTTCAAACCCTGGGGTCTATATTATATCCTCGAATGCTTAAAAAAGCGAAAGCTGATTGATCAAACTTATTTTTGCGAAACTGCAAAATATCGAAGCAGCAGAAACTCAAATTTTTTCCTAGGGAAAGAATTTGGTTGTCCGTTTCTGTTGCTTCAGTATTTTCAGTGTTATGGTGGAAAGTTTCCGGTCGGATTCAGGTAAGTGTGCGATTGTGTGGATGTGAGTGTTAGGGTGATTTAGTTGAGTTAGGGTTAGGGCTCGGGTTAGGTGTGTGTGCGATTGAGTGGACATGAGGGTTAGGGCGGATTTAAGTGAGTTAGGGTTAGGGAGCGAGTGAGGTGAGTGTGCGATAGTGACGGACCTTAGGGTTAGGGTTTGGGTTAAGGTAAGTGGGTAGTTAGTGGTGTGTGCATAGTTTAGTGTAGGGTTAGGTATCAGACTTTAGGTGTATGTGTGTGGATTTCTGTTTGTTTGGTGTGCTTGTGTTGTGCGTATGTGTTTTGGATCAGCGATTTTTTTCCCTGGGAAAAAAATCACTGATCTGACAGTTCAAGATTGTAAGCTTTTGCTTAAATTAGGTCGATCAATCAGCGTTCGTTTTTTTAAGCATTCGATGATACAATATAGACCCAAACCCTGGACCCCACACAGTTTGGGTTTGTGAAAGGCAGATCATGTCTGCTCAATCTGACAGACTTCTTCGAAGCTGTCACTGGAGCGGTGGATGAAGTCAAGGCTGTCCAAACAGCCTACTTCGATCTAGCCAAAGCCTTTGACACCATCCCACACTCTGGAATCATTGATAGGTTCACAAATCTAGGCATTGTCCCATACATCACTAGATGAGTTGCCAACTGGCTCACTGACAGAACCCACATGGTGAAAGTAGCTGACTCCAAATCTGACTATCGGGCAGTTACAAGTGGAGTCCCACAGGGATCAGTTCTGGGTCCTCTCCTGTTTGGTATCTACTTCTCTGAAGTTCAAGCCAGCACCAAGGGACTCTGGTTAACCAAATTCGTGGATGACTGCAAACTGGGAGCTATTATTGATTCTCAAGCTGATGTGGACATCCTACAAAAAGGCCTAATGGAAACCAACGACTGGTACCAAAACCATGGCCTTAGGCTCAACACCAAAAAAGTAGAAGGAGGGAAGATTGATTACATACAGACTGAACATTACTGCTAGTTACTTGGAGGAGATTGTTATACAAATTACCACACTATTTCATAAGGTATGTGTCTCCTGTTCATAAACTGCTTTCATGTTCATATTTTGAATGTACTTCCATATGTAATAAAAAAAAAAGAATTTTGTTATGTATGCAATTTTAAAACACCACCACTTGTATACTGCACACTTGTCAGTTCTTGCTATGCTTCCCAAGTAAGTGCGATTAAATCACAGCATTATGTTATCATTTGCTAATGGAATTTCCCCATGTACTGCAGACAACTATATTGTGCTTATCATCCACTGCAAGGGATTGTGCATGTGTAACTAACAAAGGTGTTTGTTTTCTTGCATGGCCTGTGGAGACATTCACAACAGTGAAGTGATCAATTGAAATTGTCTGGGCAGATGGACTTTGAACTTTTGCCTAGTTATTGATAATCCTGCCATCAAGCAGACATTCAAACAACTGCTGTCATCATTACAGACATGTTAACAGAATGGATGTAAAGTTAATGTATTAATGTTCCTTTTTATGAGGGGGTCTCTTTATTTGTGTGTAATCCAAAATGAGCATTGTATGTTTAACTGTTGTGCTGAGGATGGGTGCACTGATTTGGTTTGAGGAGAATGCCTTCTGTACATGCTACAAATGCATTACATGATTATGGCACCCAGACAATCTGTTCCATGAAAGTTACCATTCAGTGATGCAGAAAACAAGGTTGTCATTAAAGTCTTACACCATCATGGATTCTTCCTGCTTGACAGAGCCAGAAGTGATAGGTTGACCAGAAAAAGCATATGACAGCAGGTGGTCACTGACAAACACAGTGGGCATATGTTCCAGAAATTATAATCAGGAGCCACACCATGACATTGGTATGATTACAGACACATGCATGAGGGCAACTGCAGTAGCATGAGAACAGATAAGTAAAGGGGAGTCCTGCTACAGAACCACCACAGAAATCCCAGGTATGCTAGCTATATATATATATATATATATATATATATATATATATATATGTTCAAAGGTTCATAGGTAGGTACTAGGCTATCGGCCCAAGGGCCTATGTAAGCCTAGCCAGCAAGGTTCCATAGCTTACGCCACCCAAGAAAGTTATTTTCCTGTGCCACTGTCCAGCAGAGAAGCAGAAGTGATCCCGGGGTGTATTTCCTATTTCCCATCCACTCATCAAGATTTTTCTTGAAGAGTGCTAATGAAGAACTTTGCTTGACATAGATGGGTTGCTTGTTCCAGAGTATAGGAAGTCTCTGGGACAGGAATCTATCCCTCCAGCATGTCCGGTTTATTGTGGTAACAAGGTTTAGGTCCCTAGAGTGTGTAGCTCAGAAGGATTGGGATTTCTTTAGATGTAGCATGTCCAACAGCTCTGGGTTTGACATAGCTTTATATGTTAGGCAGAGATCACCTCGGAGTAGGCAATATGCTACAGAGTAAAGATAGAGTTTTTTGAGGCGGTCAGTGTAGTGCATTTGTTTGAGGCCAGTAATCATCTTTGTGAGGTACTTCTGTGGCCTTTCCAGCTGCTGCAGATGTCTTGTGAGGTACATTCCAAAAGGGGCATTGTACTCTATAATGGGTCTAATGAGTGATGAGTAGAGGGGAACAATGACCTCTTTTTTCCTGGATGAGAACCCTTTTATGATGAGGTGTGCCATGTAGAAGGACTTCCTGACTACTGTGGCGATGTGACTATCAAAGGAGAGACTACTGTCCACCTGGGTCCCAAGGTCTCTTATCATACATTCAGTGTTAAGTAGATTGCTGCCTATGTGGTAGTTCATGGGTACAGAGTTTTTACCAAAGGGGATGACACTGCACCTTTTGGCATTGAGCTTGGGGCCATGGCTCTGACACCAGGCATCTGTCTCAGTGAGGCCCTTCTGTAGGATGTCCACATCATTTGGGGACTTGACTATGGCTCCTAGTTTGTATATGTCACACCACGATGCAGACATTATAGTATATATATATATATATATATATATATATATATATATATATATATATATATATATGTGTGTGTGTGTGTGTGTGTGTGTGTGTGTGTGTGTGTGTGTGTGTGTGTGTGTGTGTGTGTGTGTGTGTGTGTGTGTGTGTGTGTGTGTGTGTGTGCATCTACTTCACATTACTGAAAACTCAAAATACTGAAATTCATTTTACTGAGACTACAATACCTAATTTCCAAAATACTGACAACTCATTTGATTGAGTATTATTATACTGAAAGCTTACAATGGTGAATTTCAGGTGCCTGGATTATACCGCAGGGCACCACCTATTTTCTCTACAGAGTGGAACCATGACTTCAGCATGCCAAACACATGCACTATGATGTTTCTAGTTTGAGAGGGATCATCCTTGTATTCTTCTATGGGTGTGTGTGCATTGCTACTGTGTGTCCTGAAACATGGTCCCAGTGCATAACCTCCATAACTCTCTAGATGGCCTTGTGAAACATCACCCCTAGAAAACTTTGTGTAAAGCTGTGAGGTGTGCCATATGTGTGAGTCATGGTAACTGCCTTGGTTACATGCACACATTGAGGATGATCCCTCAGGTATTGCAGACAACCTGCCATTTGATTGAGTGGACCCGCTTCTTAAAGAAATAACTCCTTCCCTGTTCACAAGGTGGGGCTTTTATTTCAGTGTGAGTGCAGTCTATGGCTCTTAATATTTCAGGGAATTGTTCTGCAGCATAAAATTCCTGCACTGAATTTGCTCTCTTCTGTGCTGTGCATAGAAAATAGATGTACTCCCTTGCATGTTCTAGTATAGCATTGTCAGTGTTGCAATATTCTGGAGGTTGAGGTCTGTGACACCCCCTAGTGTATCCCCTGTAGGTCTCTGGAATGTACCAGTTGCTAATATCCTTAATGCTACACATGCTTTAGTTTCCACTGGTATAGATTCTCCTGGATTTCCCCTGGGTCTGAAGTGGAGGTGACAGAGGTTGCAGAGTTCCTTTAGTGTTTCCCTATCAACCCTGTATCACTCTACTATTTCAATGTCATGCAGTCCATGATATGGTAAATGAGGTCTGAACACCCTTCTTCTCCATGGATGAGGTATATCAGGCACCAGCAGCAGCATAGATGTCAGCCTGTTGCATATCCCCATGCAGTAGAGCAGCAACAGCCCATAACATTGCTTTTTTTTCTAAGTGTGATGGTGACTGTATTCCAGTAGGTTTTGGCATTCATGGTAAAGGGCTACACCATCTCTACATGGTTAATTTGTAGCTTCCTGAATGACTCCTCTATCTTGGATTGGTTAATTAACATGCATTTCAGCTGATTACACTTCCATTAGTATACTCTGCTGGTTACCTTTGTTTGACAGCTCTACACAATGTCTAGAGATGCTCAAATAAATGCAAAATATTATCTATAATGTACATGTCACACCATGATGCAGACATTATAGCAGGCCAGAAATTAGCCATTCATAAATCTGGCCCATTGACTTTGCCAGAAGGATAGAAACATGCTGTCATTTTTTTGTTGCTAAAAAGAAAGGATCTTTTTTCTAAGATAAAAAATAAAATGAAATATATTTAACAGCTATATCTTGACTGAATGTCATGAAAACAAGGATGCTTTCTTTTATTAACAGCATTGTCGGTATATTAAATGATACTGAAATGATATTCTGCCATGCACGGAAATCTAATTTGTAGCTAAAGAAAGTATTTGGACTACAGGTTAATTCCTAGTTTTGCCTGTTGGCAATCAGTGCTTGCTTTAATACAAAAATACATGACTGATCTTGTACAGAAAATCTAAAAGCTTTTTAACATCAACTCGTGTACATGAAGTAATTAGAATTCCCTACATCTGTATGAGGTGCAGAAGATAAGATCACCAGGTGTCATGCAACAGACTTATATGAACCTTAAGATGCATTCTGCAATGAGCCGGAAAATGAGATTCATTTTGCCATCAAGCAATAAATTAAAATATTTTAAACACTAAAAGAATCTACCAACAGCAATTCATGATGACTGCTGTATCCCTAGTGTCTCTGCATACATGTACATAAAAAGTGATTGAAACAGGGACAGATTCATTAATGCCTACACCAAGTGTACACTATCCCCAGGATTCATGAAGCTTGCAC
This sequence comes from Protopterus annectens, assembly GCF_019279795.1. Taxonomy (NCBI): domain Eukaryota; kingdom Metazoa; phylum Chordata; order Ceratodontiformes; family Protopteridae; genus Protopterus; species Protopterus annectens. Next base: position 1,312,136,110 of record NC_056729.1, read on the forward strand.
CAGGCGCAGGCGTAGCATAGGAGGTATAATGCCAAATATGGCTGCCGAGCGATTCAGGTACGATCCAATTCCACAAGCACTACCAGTGTACGCCAGATCTGCGCAGCCCTCGGCTCAGGTATGCTAATCACCCCATGCACAGTACTGCACCATGCAAATGAAGGTGCATAGTGATTAAGTAAGTGGTGCAGTTTACATTTTGCCAAACAGAACATCAGAGCTATGAAAGCAGACCAGACTCATGTATTACAAAGTTAACATATGCCAATGGCTAAATATATAGCCAATGGCATAAGAAAAGATGCACAACACCTAAAAAACAACATTTAATGTCATGTCCACAGTAACACAAAGTACAACCGCAAGGCATGTGTGCGCAAACGGGAACACAAGGAAAATATATACAATGTCATAAAATCACAATGTAATACAAATCATGATTTCACCATAATACTCAATGGTATGCATGGTACACCACAACCAAGCTGCAAGGGTTGCTAAGGATCTGTGACAGTGTTCGGCGCGGTAACTATGAATTAGTAGTCAATGCTATGCAAATGAGGCAAGTAATAGTGAATCGCAAATGTCCCTCCGGACTAAGGATGTACCATACGGCGCAGTGCTACAACACCGAGTAGTGGTTTGGAGGTATACATGACATCAGCAGTGGGGTGTGCCACCGTAGCTGTAAGCACATTGGAGCAATGCAAATCTGGGCTGCCCGTTGCTAAGCAAAGCCACAGGATAGGGGTGGGGATGTAGTTATAGCATCGTTTAGCTGAGAGAACATATGGTGCCTGAAAGCGTATGTGTACGTGGATGAAAAAGTGCCCAAAACCCGGTAAGCGGACGCACACACCGTGCACCATAGCTCAAACAGGAAGGTTAGGGGAAGAAAAGAAGGAAATGCCGCAGTAGGGTAATTGGAGTACAACTGAGCAATTAACACCTATTAACTCACAGTGGGCAATCGACGGCAGCTAACAAGTCTGCTCACAGCAACCTGCAGAACAGGATAGGGGAGGGGTCGGATTGCAAAGAAAAGAGAACTGTCACCGCAGAGCAAAGCAAACCTGCAGTAGATCGGCCATATAACACATTTCGCAAGATAAGCCAGGTTTTGGAAAGTACAAAAGAAAGCAGGCTGCTGGATCCATGCCAGAAAATGGGAGGGGAAAGTTTAAGAAATGTTAAGGGAAGGGCAAAAGGTAATCCATGGCAGCTAAATGTAATTCAACACCAAAGGCACCACAATATCAGTACCTGTGGTAAAACACATAAGATACCCTGTAGCTCTGATTGTACATAAACACCCTATGACATCATCAGTGTTCAAAGCACAATAGTATAAAGAGTGAAGGCACCTCACACACACCTGTGTATTCCCAAACACTGCACCATCAGTGTAAACAGATGGGGAACTTTTACAATGTACATGTTGGGAGCTGCCATAGCTGTGATTCATCACCATGTGCTAGAGACTGAAGGTGTTGTGGAGGATGATGCTGACAACCACCGCAGGCCCCGGAGGAGGAGAAGAGTGTTCAGACCAAGGGTAACCTACCAGGGGCTACATGATCTGGAGATAGTAGAGCATTACAGGGTGGACAGGGACATCTTACAGCAAATAGTTGAGCTGTGCCAGCCACGCCTGAGATCCAGAAACAACAGAGGGGAACCCATCCCAGTGGACACAAAGGTATGTGTAAGCTTGAGAATACTAGCCGCAGGTACCTTTCAAAGGCCAACTGGAGATATAATGGGGATCTCACAGGCATCAGCATCCAGAGTACTACACCAGTTCCTGGATGCCATGTTACCACATGCCAATGACCATATATACTTCCCAGAACTCAGGAGGAGTTGGACAGCAATATGCGTCTCTTCCACCATGTGGCACACTACCCAGAGGTACTGGGTGCGATAGACTGCACGCACATACATATCAAGTCACCACCCGGTGAGCATGGTAGGCGCTACATAAACCGCAAGGGATACCACTCCATTAACTGCCAGGTCATGTGCAATGCCCATGGCATTATCATGGATGTGTGCTGGCAGCCCTGAAAGCTACCATGACTCCCACATCTGGCATGCCTCACAGCTGTATCAGGTATTTGTCAGGGGGGGCATCCCATATGGCCACCTTGTGGGGGATGCTGGCTATACACTGGAGCCGTGGATGATGACTCCCATCAGAAATGCACACACACCCATGCAAGAATGCCATAACGAGGCACACGCACAAACCAGAATCATCATAGAGCGTGTGTTTGGGATGATGAAATCATGGTTCCGGTGCTTGGACATATCTGGTGGAGCCTTGCAGTACTCTCCAGGCACGTGTACCCACATCTTCATAGTATGTGCCATGCTACATAATATGATCCTGCGGAAACAGCTGCAGCAATGGTGAAGGCCCACACAGCCCACCACAATTGTCAAGGCCATCACAGGCACAGAGGGATTCAGACCACGAATACCCTGTGCCGGCCCCAGTAGGCAGATGGAGGCATGCCCAATATGCACACGCCTTGGCAAAGAGGGAACATATTGCACATACACTGACAGTGTAGGCCTCTACGGACTGACACACCTCTCCACCTGCACACACAGTAAACTGGATGGCACACACTCACGACCACCTGTAAATTGTAATGTATAGGTGGCCTACTGTGTGAATCCTACATAGGCAGCCCTCAACCATTGCACACACAACAGCTATTGGAACAAGGAATGTCAACACCTGAACAGTACATGCACCTAACAGCGTATGTTGATACTGTATGTATAGGTTCCTAGGTACATTGGTAGGTACATGCCCAATTGTCAGAGGCCATTCATCAACCGAGGCAAACAGTGTCTGCTGTCACCACCACATCAATTAACCAACTGTCCCTCAGTGGAGCAGAGCCAATTGCGGGATCCATGTGGGTAATCACTGTTCCCCACACACTCTGCATGGATTCCCTGGTGTGTTAATGAGGGGGTCCATATAATGTAATCAGGGATGTAGTGGCAAAGCATGGGGAGTACCCATGACAGGTATCTGTCACCCCAGCATGCTCCACCTATGGTTGTGTGAAGGTGTAGCACATTATAGTGTGTGGCTCACTGTGACATACATTCCCAATGCTGGAGCACATCCATTAAACATCACTTGGACATACCATTAATAGGTCTCATCCATATGTAAACTAACTGAGTTACACATTTGATTGTAGTAAGGAGTAACAGCTGTAGTACAGTCCACATACAAAACACCATAACACATGTACAAATCCCAGATGCCCAAGTGGTAAATGCACTGACTGTCGTGCATGATCCCGGTTCCACGTCCCGCAAGGGCCGTTATGTAATCCCGAAGGCACGAATAACGGATGTTGGATGCAGGTCATCAGATCAGGTTTAGCACATGTTAGCGGGTTTATGCATTGGCAAGTGCTGGTAATCGTCATTTAAACATGACTATACGGATATGCGTGAAACAGGGCCAAGCTTAGATGAATATCGTGCAGATCACGGTCAACGATGTCCAGAACAGGTGAAACTAGCATTATTCACCCCTGTACTAATAGTGCCTGCTCTGAAGAGTAAAATGACCACTGCCAGGAGTAGAACACGCAATCATGTACACAATCAGCTAACACTAAGCTACCCGAGATGTACCAACGGCAGGTGTGTATTGTGACAGGTTAAAACACAAACGTGCGGAGTCCAGGAAATAGTATACACTGCCATGTACACAACAAAAGGTGTGTTCTCCCTCTCACTCTCTCTCTCTCTCTCTATATATATATATATATATATATATATATATATATATATAATACTGATAGAAAGGGTGATAGAGAGATATATGTTGATATATACGGATTCACCTATATCTGCAAATATATAGATAGGTCATCGACATGTACACAACCATGGAGGTACAAATAAATAGGATACTGCCAACTACCGAATGTTTTACATACAGACATGCATAATCACGAGGCTTAAAGACCGAAAGACCACAGTACCGGAACACTAGAACCGCGAGTAATATTATCAAGATGTTAAGGGACATTTAGTTATGGCTGCCGGTGCTGCGATCCAGGTAGGTACTGTGTTCAACTGTGTTTGTGATTGCTGTAGTCTGTGTAAGTGTGTGTTGAGGGTGCCGTGTGCATTTATGTGGGATTGTAATGTGTGTATGTGTTTGCATCGTGTGTCTGTTAGTGCTAACTCAGAGGTAGATCATTACGGTAGGTGTGGTCATAGCTGGCTGTAGGCATACGGTTACCACCTGTCCCACTTTAAGAGGGAGAGAGACCCTCCTTGGGCAGTTGTGTCCTGACAACAAATATTAAAAAGGGCAAATGTCCGAGATTGTAGGACATAATTATGTCCCATATATTATGTAATAATTACATTAAATAGTTATTCCTGTATCTAAAATACGTAAATGTTACAAGAAACATGATAAGTAGCTAAAGTGCTACAAGAATAAGTATGTATTTAGGATAAAAGTATGTTCTATCCTGTGTACTGACCATGGGTATGTGTCGGCCTGTAAACACCGATGTGTGTCCTGCAAATGTCCCACTATGGCCATTTAAAAAGGTGGCAACCCATGCCAAAGAGGTTCAGTCACCAGCACAACTGCAATGTGTACAAATATCTGTGACAGAAATACATGAGACAGCTGTCATTTATAACATTCCCTTACATATCAATGTATTTCCAGAGGTATTGAAGTATCAACCTCACCTGCATGCTATATAGGAACCAATTAACAATGGCTCAATGTATAAGCCTGCAACAACCATAGTTTTAGTGTACTAAGTGATAGGTCTTCAATTAGGGAAGGAGCCCACACACATATATGGAATATGTAGAAATGCAGTCCCCACAAACCTGTATATGCTATGTACACCCACCTACATCTCCCCCACACCCGAAACAATTGCAATACAGACTGTAATAACATCACAAACACCCACTCACTCAATTACATCTGCAGAAGCATTAACATACCTTGTGAGAGACACATTTGTAATGGCAGCATGTGAAATCATAGCTGCTGTATAATGGAACAGACGGCAATGTTACAGGTTTTGTTTGCAATAGTCCCTTATCAGACGGTTGAGATTACAGGTACACTCACATGTAGAACCACATACTCTAGCTGTCACACACAATCCAAGGGGGACATGAATTTAAAATATCCATGTCTCTCCAAATAGCAGTTACAATTCCTCACAACAAAACACATGCAGGCTGTCTCCCCGAAGGTAGGGCAAAAGGGCAACACCCAAGTGGAGAATTCAATTATACCCCACTGTTGCCGTGTAATTGGTGAATGGAGTAGCTGCACAGCTGATGTGCATGTAATAATTTACTCAGGAACACCAATTGGCGGCAGGATACCACATGTTACAGGTATCTACGTATATAAGGATGCCTTGCCATACATTCAAACCGTATGCTCATACCATAGAACCATTTAAACAGGAAAGGTGTAAGAGAGATATTTACGAAGACTCGGAACGCTAACAAGGTATGTAGAACACGCAGTTAGTTAGTCCTGCTGTGCAAGCATGCTTTGCATTATGGGATAATGTTTAAAATATGTGTAATGTACAGTACTGAAGGTAGATATGTCAGATATTTTACACAGCATAACTGTTATATCATGCAAAAAAAAGATATGTCTATTGGCATGTACAATTTCACAATAACAGGATACATACGGCTTGTAGTCATGGGACACTGGAACAGCATGATAGCTAATTGAAATGGAAGAGCTACTCAATTATTCATGCACAATGGACATGCAATAGCTTCACAGCTTCATAGTTAGGTACTATACTGTCTGTCCAAGTCCATTTGTAAGCCCAACTACAGTGTTTTCACCGGCGGCACCTCCCTAGGGTAGTGTCCTGTGTCTGTGAACAGCAGAGCCATTTGTTACCTGCACCTGTGTACAGTACAGCCACTGCAGTGATCCCTGGCATAAATGTGTGTCTCCCATCCACCCATCGAGGTATCTCATGAAGAGTGCTACTGAGGGTCCCTGCTTGATGTACATAGGAATCATGTTCCAAAGCATGGTGAGTGTCTGGTTCAGGAATGTATCCCTCAAGCACATCCCATTCATCATTGCGTTTGTGTACATATCCATGAGCATGTTGCTCTCAGTGGCTTTTGCTTATGTTGCTTATGTGGAGTATATCCATCAATATTATTGTGGACATGGGCCCTGTACACAGTTGTGGTGTCTGTAGTTGTGCTGCATACGTCATCCTTTGGAGGTCAATAATCCTCATGGTGTGTTAATGTTGTGGTATGTAAAGCCGTTGCTGTTCTGTAAGGTACACCCCAAAAGGGGCATTGTACCCTTGAACGTGTGTCATACGTCAGGAGTATAGAGGTACAATGGGTGCATTTGTTCCAGCTACAAACCCATTACAGATAAGGGTGGCCATGTAGAAGGATATCCACGCCACATTGGCAATATGGTTATCAAAGGAGTGGGTGCTATATACGTGTGTACTAAGATCCCGTATAATGTCACATGTATGTAGGGGACTACCACCTATGTGATAGTCAGTGGGTGATTGGTGTAATCCAAAGGGGATGTCTATGCACCTTGTGTCATGCAGCTTGAGGCCATGTTATCGACACCAGGTATCCATCACAGTGACACCCTTATGGAGGGTGTCTGTATCAGCTGGTGGATCAATCATGGCTCCCTGTTTGCAGTCATCTGGAAACCTATTCAGGGAAAGTCCCTCTGTGCTAGCCTGTACCTCAGGGAAGCATATACTGAACATGAGGGGCCCTATGACCGAGGACTGTGGTACGCCATGTGTAACTGAATTATAGTAGGTACTATGATATGCTACCCTCACTGTGTGGGTCCTGTCCGTGAGCCACTTTGCATAACATCTAGAGACATAGGGGTCGATGTGCAGGTGTATGTATATGTTGTCAATACCAGAATGGAGAACGGTGCTGAAAGCCAATGAGAGGACAAGGTAGGCAGTGTGGACCCCCTTACCATCATCAACTACCCTGGTAACTGTATCAAAGGAGTCCACCAGGTGTAGGAGCCATGGTCTGGCCCTAACAAATCCAACCTGGATGGCATCAACGTTCTGGAGCCCACCAATGTCTGTGTGAATGACTTCCATGATGATGTGCCCCATAGCCTTGCAGAACAGCCCAGTCAGGCGTATAGGGCAATGGTCCCTCTGGTTCATTGTGGCACCACTTGTGTGGAGTGCGATAACTGTTGCAGTGCACCATTCAGGGGCCACAATGTCTGATACAAGGCTATTAGTGAATCTGGTGGCCAAGTGGGGAGCAATGTCTTTCTGAGGTTTCTGTAAATCGCAGCCTGGGATGTTGGACGGTCACATGGAGTCTGTGTTCCAGGCATTAGAGAGTGCAGTTTGGAACTGTGTAGTTGTGACCGCAGGGACTCTGCATTGTTCCTGTATAGATATTGGCCCTTTAGGGGGTGAGAGGGTGTAAAGTTAGCATTGAGCCTAACTGCCAGGATGTTGCCAATATCAGTTGGTTCTGTAATGTTCCTGCCTAACCGTCATATGTCAGAGCAGATGTGGGTATTGCCATCGAGTACTGACATACCTCCATAATGCTTTGTGGTAGTCCTTGGAATGTGTCACAGTAATGTTTACGTAGCTAGCTTTGGAGGATGTGATAAGGGATCCCACATTCCTACTGAGGCTGACCAGTGAGCTACCCCACCCATGGGATTGTAGTCCACTTTGCAACAGCCTCCACCTTTTGTTGTACATTACGTCCATGGAACTGGACCCCCAGAGTGGCATCCATTATCTGGTGGGTAGCATCATGGCTCTGTTTGGGATAGCATAATCCATGCAGTCATGTAAGTGCTAATGAAGTGCAGTGGTGTATGTTTCAGCGTTTGTAAGTACATTGTCCATTTGCACGGGTGTCATGACGTTTACTACCGCTGTCATAAGACGTCTGAAGTAGGCCTTGTAGAAATCTTGTACTGTGTATTCCATGAAGGGTGTGGTGCCGGGATGTGGATAACAAGGGTGATTAGCATACGTTCAGAAACTACCAACGAGGGGATAACACCAGGTGTGGAATACCAGTCAAATGTTAGTAATGTCCATGTCTAGGATATTGTTGGCCTTGGTGGTGGTGTGTATGGGTTGATCCAGCCGATTGGAGGTCATGAATCCCAGAAAGCTTTGGCCTAATGTGCCGGTACATGAGTAGGTATCCCAGTTAAGTGTGGGGTAGTGTCAGTCTCACATCAGTAGTTCCTGTCTGAACCCTACTGTCCAGTACACCAAGACATGAGGGCTGGTAACCATGGGGTATGGTGTGGAATCCGTAGCAAGTTACAATGTGTATAGCAGTTCTGGCCACAGTTAGTTGCACGTGGATTACCTCTGATGCATTGTGCTAAGTAACCAGCCTGGAGGTGTGTACATCCTTGTGAAATATGGACGCAGCTCCACTGTGGGTATTCCAGTCCTGGTTACATGACTGAAAGGTGTGGTCTGCATATAACCTTTCAGTGCATGTGTGCTCTCCGTAGCCTAGAGGCAGGTCCCAGTCACTGCAGAGATATTGAAGTGGTCCATTATACGGACTGCCTCGCCTGAGTGCGTTAGAGATGAAGATGTCAAGCATTGAGTAACATTACCCCATGTTTTGCTTGCCTGTTCCTGTTCTGGTCGTGAATATGTTATTGGATACTGTCCAAGACAGGCAGTATAGGAGCAGCAAGAGCCTTACATGTTATCTGTAATCCCAGGGCCGACAGGTGCAGGTCATCTGTGCCAAACCATCGTGTTTTGTTGACCATGTCATTCAAAGCAGACAGATACTGGATGCCTGTGGAATGACAGCAGAAGTACAAACAACTGTTGAAGTGAAACATTCAGTCATTGTACAGTGGTATCAGTCTGGATGAATGCAGAATGCTTCTCAGGGTTTGGGCGATACCTTACTGGGCTACAAGACTGGAGAGCTATTGCATGTTACTGTACATGTAGTCCAGGAAGTTACATCTCAGGGCAGTCACACTAACATAGAGAATGACAGTCAAATTGTACCTGGTGAGGTGTGGCATGGGTGCATAGGTTATGTTGCGGATCCTGTTACCCGACAGCCAGATGTAAGCGACTATCACCTTGTGTAGCCTGCTGAGTGGGACATCAGTGTGACCGCCTACAGATTCACCTATGACTGGTGTGGTGGGTATGTTATAACACCCTGTTGGCTGTAGTTGGTGGGCACATATGAGTCTGTGGGCTATAAGTAATTGGTGTTGTGTTTGGTGATGGGGGGCTGCCTCTTTTGCCTACACAGAGAGTATGGAGAGGTTCTGCAACTATCGTAGTCATACTATATGTGGCCTGTGGTGGTGGAGATCTAGTGAGACTATGTGATGAGTGGGGTGTGTTGCAAATGTTTAACGTCCCCACATGAATGTCAGGTTCAGTCTGGGTTAGAGAGAGCATTACCCCCAGCATGGCTACATATGTGCATCTACCACAGGCTGCAGTGTCGTATGTTGGGAGGTGAGCATTGACTGTGTACATGAGACAATTGCTCTATTGACTCATGTTTGCCATATTCATCATATAGACAGGCAATAACACTGGTAATTGACACTTGGACATGCCTGTATAGTCAACCATGTCTCATAAGATGTGTGAGGTACGTTTGTACAACAGCTGTTGTACTGTAAGCAAGCTGGAAATGTAAGGACAAACAGTGTACGTGTAGGAAATGAGTTGGAATGGGTGCTATAGTAATTAGTAGATCATGAAGTGATTACATGTTCTGAACAAGTGCTGAGCATGAATATGCAATACAGATAGGGTGTTGGATAATATAAACCCACTGCAACCCACAAGTGGAGATGCCAGTCATAATGGGAGGCACTGCACTATTACCCTGCTGAGTATGGTCTGCAAGTCCATGAACCTTTATCAACGTAGATGTTAGCAGTACAGATGTAGATGACAGTATGGATGATTGCACACTGCATAGCATACCTGTGACAGGTCATAGGACATCATCACCCATTCTGTGTTCCAGCTGCACTGAGTATAGTAGATGTACCTTTGTATGTCACAGGAGTGTTCTACCAGAGGCCTGTTGACAGAAGCAACACTACAAAAGGTGTCTGAGTGACATGTGCATATCACACCAGTGGCAGCTACAGTAAAACAGGGTTAATGTTTTGTACTCCCCCCTCATTGTAGCCCATACCACACAGACAAATGGGAGGCATCTGTGTATGTAAGGATGTGAATGGCCATGACCTAGGAGCAATAGCTGTCTCAGTGTTGTAGACAACATACAGAATGGGCTTTGTGGGTGAGGTCCGTGACATATGTGCACAATCTGACAGCTGCTAATAGCATTGCTAGGTGAATAACCCTGTACCCATTACCTACCACCTAGGCAGCGGTCAACATTATGGACACTGTGTGTAAGGGATGGTGCTGTGCAGTTCACCTCCCTGAGCTGGTGATGTCTCCAGGCCTATTAGGTAGTCATACGAGGCACCCAAGTCATGACAGGGTGCCATCCATGAGCATGGAGATCATTGGACAGGCATACTTAGCACTCGGATGACCAATATCAGATCACATATCACCTTTAAGGGGTATTGGCCATGCGTGGATGGGCAACACCAGCCTTCACAATCCTCAACTCCACTATGCAGCATGCTGGCTACTTTGCATAAAGACATGTGCAACACTGTGATGCTGGACATGCTACACATACATATCCTGATCTGAAAGACATACATCGTGGACAGCCACCTTTCTACTACAAGGATTGCCACATGCTGGACAGATCCCTGTGCCATACATGTTACATACTCCTGCCATACCATGCAACCCTGTCCATCAAAGCTGCACATGTCATCAATGTCATACATGGTGCGATGACCACATGGTAGATGTATCATTAACTGTCTGGATCAGTAATGTGGCACTGATGCACCTGGCGGTGGCAAATGGCTGTCGGATACAGCTAGAAAACCTCACATCCTATGCCCATACATGGCCCAGGGCATACACACTACTGCATGACCTTGCCCGTACATGCTATAGTTGATAACCATCCCTGCAAATAACATCCGGCTAGCCATTGTCTCATGTGTATCATATGTGCAACACAGACGATACGTGGCAGGATGCTGAACTGCTGTACAGTGCCGTGTAGATGTATATGGCAAAACACATGCATGTAAAGGTTTCCATGCGCATGTCTGCGTTGTCACTGCTCATGTCCATTAAGGCAGTGTATGTGTTGACATGTGACATATACACAGCATCAAGGTCAACAGCATTACTGTGGACACATTCAGGCATGTGCTGATAGGTAAGAACACCAGTACAGGCAAACAGACATGCATTCACATGGAGTATGAGCAATGTAATGAGGTGACACACATATATGGTAATGATATCCAACGCACAACGGGTGTTACATGTGTGTGGCACAAACATGTCAGTCGTGTCAGTGTCATGATGATTTGCAAAGATAACTGTTCATATGTACTAGATTTAATACATTGTATGTGCAGCTGTATCTCTGTACATCTCTGTGATACTGTGACCTGTCTCCATAATTATGTCTTCCAGATAATGCCTCATTCACGCCTGCCAGTGTATAGCCGCCTGGAGGATGATGCCCTCATACTGTACCTCCATGATAACTATGTGGTATTATTCAGCCATGTGCCACAGTATGCCCAGCAGCGTGACGACCTGTGGCAGGAACTTTGCAGGAGGCTTAATGATGTGGGTGGCCATAACTGCACCTACCAGCAGGTGCGCAGACATTGCACAGACCTGATATGACATGCGAAACGGCGTGCCAATGCAATCACCAGGGAACAAGGTAGAACAGGTCGTGGGCCACCAACCCAGCCCCCACTCACACCTACCGAGGAGCTACTGGCCAGGCTGGGGATACCCTCAGAACAGCATCCACAAACACTAGCTGCCTTCGTGGAGGTGGATGTCTCTCAAACACCGAGCCTGGAGTTGCCTGGTAAGTCACTACTGCACATGTAACTATTATATCCCATTTAGTTGCATGTGTCACTGTACAATATGTAATGTAACATCATATGCAAAGTATGTTTACACACATGCCGCATACTATAGTATGCTACCCTGTGTATGCACACATGTGCATACTATATGCTATTGTACAGGCGAATGTGTTAACATGCACAGTGCACCCTGTAGCTGTCATACAGTCATGGATAATGTTCAAACTGCTCTGTCACCCCTATACAGGTACCTCTGGCATGCCGCACAGACATCAGTCTGTTGCAGGTGAGACTGTTATCAGTATCAGGCATGTTAATGCATAGATCTATTCGCCATGTGGCCAGTTAAAACATGTACACATAATGAATGGTCCAAACATGATATACAGGTCGCATCTGTCATCAATCACACTGGCTACCCATGTGCAATATATACAAACTAAATGAAACACTGACATGAAACCACAGTATCTGTCATTGCTAGATGTGTGGACAGCTGTGCATACAATGGTGGAGGTGTTATTCAATGTAGGAATATGTACTATACACTGGAACAACACATGTGCGGTACGCAAACAGTACCACAAAGTGAGCTGGGATATGGGCAGCCCACAGAATTCACCATTGTGGAATATGCCCCTGTAATGGGTGCACACATTGTGATGTGCCATCTGACATGTCCCAGACATGTAGTGTTCCGGCTGCAACATTGTCTCACTATCCCATAATACATACCCCACATACCAAACATACAACCTTTGTCTGCATAACCCTGTGGACAGTGACATATCTGACATCTGTGGGTGTATGTCATATGGGACAACACAGACATGTGAGATAGATGGCCATCACAAACATTTGGTCAACACATGGCCATGGAGGATGGCCAGGGACATGTAGCAACACACAGTAGATGTGATGTGTATACACCCCGTTGCACATTGTCCACACATGGTCCAGCTATAGCCTTTGTTGAATGGTTATATAGTTGATGTGGAACACTGGACATCCTAAAAGCCTGTGCACAGCTTGTGGAGGTGTCACTTAATTCGACCATATAAGATGTGTTGAACATCATGACTGTGTCACAGCATGACAGTAGTCACCTGTACAGCTTCCACAGACATAAGACACCACATCAGGCCACAGATACCATACATTTCCCTTGCTGCTGTTGGACATCACTGTCAGCCGTGCACCTCATGTGTGTGTGTGGTACATAAATGTTATGTGGGACATGGTGTATTGACAAGTCTGCCATGTGTGGACATGGTTACCAGGTGGCTAAGACATTTTAGTAGTTGTGCAGGGGTGTCATCTGTAGGTCTTCTGGTGACCTGTCACATGACACAGCATGGTTTAGTGTGTATACACCTCAGCGACATGGGTCACAATCCACAGTAGTCATGTAATGTGTATGCACTCAGTCATGGCTATGCACTGTGTGTGTATTCCACACTGTATAGCAATATAGATGCCTCATGATGCCATGCAATGGCACAGTGTCTGTACTTCACACTGTATAGCAATGTAGATGCCTCATACTACCCTTCAATGCTCATGCACATCTGCTAAAAGTGCATTCTATCTGTAGGGCATACAGACAACACTGCAATGGTATAGTCATTACACCGCTGTACATGTGTCAGGACACCACTGTGTCAGACATGTATGCATGTCAATGCACACGTCAGCAGATTACATGTCATACTACATGTTAATGTCAAGATCACATCAGCCATGTGTACTGTTAACCTGTGCTGGTCCACATGGTGTATCACAGGGATGCATGCTTACTACCATGATTGTGTGAACTGCATGGCTTCCAATATAACACCTGCTTGCTGTTGTGTGCAACCTAGGGATGTATGCTAGCTACCACTATTAATGTCTGAGCTGCATGTCATCTGCTGTATCACATGCATGCTGCATGCCTTCTGTCAAATCACATCCATGGTCTGTCTCTGTGTCTGTGTGTGTGTGTGTCTCTGTGTCTCTGTGTCCTTCTCTGTGTCTGTCTCTGTGCGTGTCTGTCTCTGTGTGCGTGTCTGTCTCTGTGTGTCTGTCTGTGTGTGTGTGTCTGTGTGTGTGTGTGTGTGTGTGTGTGTGTGTGTGTGTGTGTGTGTGTGTGTGTGTGTGTGTCTATTGTAATGTAGAGTCTTTATTTGCATTCACAGGTGATGTAGGTGCGTTACCCTCCTGCGGTCCATCTGATGTTAGTGTCCCCACAGACTCTAGCAGTGATGACCATATGCATAAGGTAAAGGCAGGGTTGTCAGTTGCTGAATCTGTGCCAATGGTTGCCATCCCAGCTATATCCCCCTCTTCCCCGCACACAGTTATCATACCAACACATAACCCATCATCAGTGGCCATAGAGGAAGGACAGTCAGCGTGTGTTAGCTTGGAACAGGAACATGTGGTGACTACAGAAGGTGTGTCTTCACACCATGGTGTCAGTGTAATGACTGCAGATGTGCCACACAGGCATGTGGCCAGTGCTGCTCGTAGGAGGACCTCTGGCAGACATGCACCTGCAGGACAGACCACAGCAGCTGGTGTCACCAGACCCATGTTTCAGACTGTAATGGCGGCACAGGCACATGCTGAATGGCAGAACAGAGAAGGGCAGAGGCTTCAGAGGGCTGCTATCTGTTCTTTAAATGACAACATCCAGGCATTGGCAAATGCTCAACAGCAGATTGCTGACATTCTGGACAGGCGATTGGGTGACATGGTTGGAATCCTTGACGTGGCATGGCAATCTGCGAGCATGAGCTGTCTGTGCTGGAACATCTGGTAGGAGTGAGGCATAGGCCACGTGGACGTAGGCCAGCTACATCCCCTGGTGCAGGTCAACATGAATGATCTACCTCACATGCCCACTCCCAGAGTGCCGGTAGCAGTAGCAGTGCAGCTGGTGCTGCGCTGTCCACACCAGGACACAGCAGGCCACGTTGACATGGCCCTGGACATTCCCAGTGGGGACATGGTTCCAGTGGACATGTGTCATCGGACAGTAGCCAATTTGTACCTCTGCCTGGTAGTGCCCCTGCAACCCCTGGCAGGCACAGGTCACGTGGCCGTGGCAGGACACAGTGAGCTGTACATCCTGGTCTGTACAATCTGGAGCTGTAAATAATACCCCTGTGCAGGCCGGACAAATGGCAGAACTGTGTACACAGATACATGCACACAGCAGAAACATCTGTAGGGCACCGCAACACCCACATGCATAACTACCACACATGTCCAATCAGATCACCGGCCCTAACCCACACACATGATGTCATCCACTGGTACAGCCTATGCCCCTGGCAAACATTATCACCCTGTGCATATGATGATGCCTGTGCCACATCCCTGTCATCCACACCATCAGTGCAGTGACATGCTCATATGGTCTGATGCACAGGGTGAACAGAATAGTGAGATAAATGTATATTATGTTTGTTGTGTACTGTTGACACACACCAGACATATCATGTAGTACAGGTTTAGAATGCAACGTTACATGTTCACAGCATGTGTCTTGGTAACAACAGTAAGAGCATGTTGGTAATTATGCCCTGCTTCCCTCCTTAAGGTCTAATTGCATGTGCCATTATGTTACAGTGTTTGCAGTTAGAGTGCATTGTTGCATGCCCACAGTATGTGTCTTGGTAACAACAGTAACAGCATGTTGGTAATGATGCGCTGCTTCCCTCCTTAAGGTCTAATTGCATGTGCCAATAAGTAGCAGTGTTTGCAGTTTCCCATGTGTAAATGTGGAGTACTCACATTCATGTATGGCAATACCAGCATGCTATACGTAGCCTCAACCTCACTGTTAGAAAGGCTACCATTCCACAGATGTCCACACATCTTCTGATCCAGAAGCATGTGAGCTGTTTAATAGGCTACAGTGGCTAGAGACGTGACATCCTTACCGGGTCACATCACAGGTACAGTGACATGGTGCAGGGGGTTTACACAGCGGTCTGGCTGATGTCAAGGTTAGAGGCCAGTTGATAGCATGAGGCCTCACTGTGTAGCAGTAATACACTGTCACATTACAGGATGAGAACACGCACAGACATACACAGAAACACATAGTAACATGCCCACACTCACGGGGTCAACGACACTATAATGCACACTCGATAGGCAGGGGTCCTCACCTCAACACTATGTGGTAATCACCTTCACAGTACTGTGCACCCACATGACATGACACAGAGAATGAACATGTACAGGTAGCCAGCAAACATCCATCTGCAAAGGTGGACCACCACTTTATGTACACACATCCATCCATACCTGATGTACAACCTACCGTACTGTCAGTATTTCACCATATACAGGTGTCAATGATGCGGCTGCATTGCAACTGCATGTTGTAGTTAGACACAGATGAACTGCATACATCAGCTACTGCACATGCATGGTAGCTGAATGCACACCACTACATGTACATTTGTGTTGGTCCTACATTCCTGTCATGTAGCCATGTTTGTATGCATTGCAATTGGTGGACATGTGTGATGACATACATGACACATGGACTGTTGTATGATATGATAGTTGTCATGGGTAACTAGTACAGAGGAAATGTTACCTCAGTCAACATTGCTACCTTATGTACTGTTAGCATTCAACAGCCATGGACCTACCTTCGATGTGCATGCGTGTGATTGCTGTAGCCACATGTCTGCACGGAGGACAGCAAAAGCTAAGCTATGTACATATGTGTGTGTGTGTGTGTGTGTGTGTGTGTGTGTGTGTGTGTGTGTGTGTGTGTGGGCCATGTACATATCCATGGCAATTGCATATATGTCATATCCAAACATGAGTGTTTTTTGATGTACAGCAACAGTCATCTGTTACAGCTGTATAAGACCCTGGGCCCCTGTTATGTGTAGAGCCGATCTGGTTATGAACAGTGGTATCATTGCATTGCATAACACATTATGGAACCCTGTCAGTACATGTGTAGTCTGCACAGTTGCTGTAGACCTATGTACAGTCCACTGGTCATGAGTAACATGGTGTTGTAGTAATGTATGGATGTGTGTTGCTGGTCCAAGGACATGATGTCTGAGGGCTACATAGTAGAATGCAGCATTTACCACTGTGATCTGCCGCTGAGACATCTGTGATGGCTCTTGAGTGTGTACTGGTCAGTACATGTGAGTGGCCTTCATGTACGTGGGGACACTAAAACCTGGAGTGGTCCGTTACAGTCTTATGGCCCACATGTCTGTATCTGAGGTATATGGTGGTAGTGCTATTGTGCACAACTGTGGCAAATGCCAAGTGTTCCTCACTGCAGAGATGTCCGTATTCCCCATTGTTGGATCTGGATTGTCAGCTGTGATTACGAATGCTATACATCTAGCACTGACGACCGGTGTCAGGTATATGTAGTGCAGTGTTCATGCTAACAATGTTCACTATCAACACACTGTGCCCCACCTTGTTTAGAATCCGTGTGCATACAAGACAGCCCTTCGCTACTACTAAGTGTATGAGCATGCCCAGTATGCCGTTGTGTAGATGGACACACAGTAAATTCCAAACGGACGTGTGCTACTAAGTGTGTGAGCATGCCCAGTGACACCTTGTGCCGGTTATGTGCCTCTGTGTATGGGCATGACCATTGAAATCCTGTATAGCGATAGTAGTCATCCAGGCAACAGATGTCCATACCCCATGTCAGGATGGATTCCTACATTGAACACACTGGTTGACTGTTTTGAAATGTGTACTGTCTGTGGCGCGTCTCATATCTATGTAGTGTTGTAATAGTGCTCCGTAGAAAGGCAGTTGTCCCGCTCACTCCACTGCCATGTGTTTGTCTCCGTCTATCTTGGGACAGTAATATGCTTTTAGACTGCTCACTCTCCATACATTCCCTATCGGTGTCTTTGCCTTTGCTGATGATGTCATCCACCTAGAAGTATGGCTCTGGGAGTGCTGTGTTCCAGTAATCTTGGTAGCCTGTTCTGTAACTGCGTAATGCTGTAGTGTGATAAGGTCGTTAGGTGTATGTTCGAATCCCAGCCCTGCCAAGTGTGTGTGTGTTTCCAGCTGCCTGGGGACAGAGTAATGCTTTTAGACTGCTCACTCTCCATACATACCCTATCGATGTCGTTGCCTTTGCTGATGATGTCACCTACCTAGAAGTATGCCTCTGGGAGTGCTGCATTCCAGTAAACTCGGTAGCACGTTCTGTAACTGTGTAATGCTGTAGTGTGATAAGGTAGTCAGGTAGTAAGTTCTATGTTCTAATCCCAGCCCTCCCATGTGTGTGTGTGTGTTTCCAGCTGCCTGGGGACAGAATAATGTTTTTAGACAGCTCACTCTCCATACACTCCCTATCGGCATCTTTGTCTTTGCTGATGATATCACCCACCCAGAAGTATGCCTCTGGGAGTGCTGTGATGCTGAAACTCAGTAGCGCTTTCTGTTACTGCGTAATGCTGTAGTGTGGTAGAATAGACAGGTAGGTGCTCGATTCCAAGGCATGGCAGGTGTGTATTTTTGGCAGTTATACCCTATGTGTTGGAATCTGTGGGTGGCTAGCTGCAGGATGTGTTCAGTGTGTTTTGTTGCTGACCTATATAGTGTCCACAACCCGCATATTCTGCCAAGACACTGGGTTGTCAACACATACATTCGCCAATAGGTCTGGTGAGTAAATGTCAGCAGCTCTACTCTTACCCTTAATACAGTCTGACCCGTGTGATGCAACAAAACACACATGCCTTGATAGTAACAACACTACATGATGCAGGTGGCACATGTAGTTTCCTTTTCATTCCTGTCTAATGCTTTGCTGTCATGTGGTCCACTGTTGTGATATAAATGCAATATCTACATATGTGTGTATATGTATATGTGTGTATATATATATATATATATATATATATATATATATATATATATATATGTATACATATAATATATATGATATATGTAGATATAGAGAGATAGACATAGATATAAACATATATGTCTGGGGACATCAGCACTATTGAATGTTTGTGCCGGGTGATCTGTATGTAATAACATCGGATGTATGCATATCTGCAATGGCGTAGTAGTAATGCACATCGTCTGTTGTGTGCAGGGTCCTGGGTTTTAGTCGTGTAGACACCGGTTATTTTTTTGCTGGGAAGACCATGGGACATTGAATACGGTGATAGTACGGCACCTGTTACCAGTTGTGTATGGATCTGAGTGACACTAAGCAGTGGTTATTAATCTGGAGGTTCAGTATGGGTCATATAACTATTCATTAGAAGACTATACTATGCAGATGAGGTTGACAATATTGTATCCCATTTATCCCCAGGGTGTGATACTGATCCCTGGAGTGCATGTGTGTAGATAGCCAGGTTCAGGGCTCGAATATAGTTGACAGCATGGGAGAGGGGGTCAGGCATACTGTACGTACATTGCACACCCATGCCTCGAGAGTGCTCCTGCCTTAGCACGCCGAAGCTAGGAGTGTGTCTATACCTGCCTGGTGACATTGGAAGGGACAAAAGCAGTAATGGGGTAGTCAGGGTGAACAGGCTGCACAAACAGGTGATGATC
Source organism: Protopterus annectens (assembly GCF_019279795.1). Lineage (NCBI taxonomy): Eukaryota > Metazoa > Chordata > Ceratodontiformes > Protopteridae > Protopterus > Protopterus annectens. The sequence continues at coordinate 1,312,155,767 of NC_056729.1, forward strand.
AGCACAATCAGCAGATTACATGCCAACCCACACCTGAACAGTACGGTAATGTGAGCAAGCAGAATACAAACATGATTCTTCCACACTCTACACCACCGGTGTATACCTGCGGGGACATTTCACCATACAGTCCAACCAAATGAAAAGGGCTGCAGCAGGCAACATAGACCAACATGTGCAGGAGGCTGAGGGCAGTGAGGATGTGTATGCTGCTGAACAACCCTTACTGGGGTGACATAAGACTTTATAGACCCAGGGTGACTTACCAGGGGCTACATGAGCTGGGGATGGTGGAGCACTATGGGGTAGACAGAGACCTCCTACAGCGGCTTGTTGACCTGTGCCTGCCACACCTGACACATCAAACAGGCCGAGGGAAACCCATCACAGTGGATACCACAGTATGTGTTGGCCTAGGTATACTAGCCACAGGTACCTCCCACAGCACAACTGGGGATATCATGGGGATCTCACAGGCATCTGCATCCAGTGTATTGCACCAGTTTACAGACACCATGTCAACACATGCTAGTGAGCACGTACATGTCCTCAACACACATGATTAGTAGACCAGCAATATGCATCTCTTCAACCACATGGCTGACTACCCTGGGATACTGGGTGCTATAGCCTGCACACATGTACACATCAAAGCAACACCCGGTGAGCGGGGTAGGGCCTACATTCACTGCAGGGGCATACCCTCCAACAGCTAGGCCACATGAGATGGCCAGAGCATTCGTCTGAATGTGTGTGCTGTCTGCCCTGGAAGCTATGATGATTCCGATATATGGAGTCTGACACAGCTGTACCACACCTTTGCCAATATGGACATCCCCTACAGTCTCCTAGTGGGGGATGCTGGGTAACCACTGGTGTCATGGCTGATGACACCCATCAGCAATGCGCACACACCTGAACACTCACACCATAATGAGGCAGATGCACAGGCAAGACATATAATTCAGCATGTGTTTGGGATGCTCAGGTCATGGTTCTGGTATCTGGACACTTCCGGTGGTGCCCAGCAGTATTCACTAGCTACATGCACACAAATTGTTATGGTATTTTCTATGCTACACAATCTGATCCTGCATTAACAGTTGCAGCAGGAACAGCATGGGGCAGGGCCACACGGCCCAACACCACTGCCAAGGCCTGTACAGGCACAAGTGTGACTTGGTGAAGGAACTACCTGAGCAGGGCCCAGTCAGTGACAGGGCTGTGCACAGTATGACCTGCCCTTGGCAAAGAGGCAACATAAGGCATATGCACTGACACAGTAGGTACCCAGGGATTTCACCCTCTCTGACCTGCACACAGTACAATGGATGCCAAACATTACACTACCTGTGCTCAGCCATGTATAGGAGGTGCACTGTGTGCATCTGACATAGGCAGCCCTCCAGCACCATCCTCAGGTCCGGAACACACTCAGGCTACGTCTATCGACCTAACAATTGGCAGTTGTATTAGAATGTGTCTTTACCTGTTGCTATGGTATGTATGTGAGCATAGAAGAGACTTTGGTGGACGAATGTTAGGGCAGCATACAGTACACGTCCATAGTGGTACCATGACATCTGTAGCACATATGGGGGTCACAATGGTAGCCAGTAGTACACAGGGTGTCCTAACCCACTGCAGATTATGGGCTGAACATCATGTGTGTCCATACAGCCCACATACGTTCCATGCAGCTGGACAGGTGTGGACCAATACAGACAAATGATATACAATGGCCTATGGATATGCCAAATGAATTACCCCAACCCCCAGAGACACACTCAGACTACAGCAGGCAAGGGAGTTTGATGTAGGTTGTGAAAGCTAGGACGTTCAACACCACTATGCTGGTATTTAAAGCTGGGATCTGACGTACACTGGTATCCCTCTAAACAGCAATTTCATGGAGTACCTGGTATACCAGTACAGTAGTGGCAGATGTGTACAACTGTTAGCTGTGTTCCCCGTCCAATGTACACATGAGAGAGTCATGTGCGCCACCCCTGGTGCTGTGTAGGACTGTGGATGCGGTTGGATGTCCCACCACACTATGCAGAAATGTAGCAACTGTCAATGCCACATGACCATTAGCTACCATGCAGACACAGCATGACACCTGTCTGTGTAGAACGGTGGGGTCGACAACACAGTACTGACTATCTGGACATGTGACACATGCGATGCAGTTGACCATACTTGGCATGCTCGCACACATGACGTTATGACGGTAATGTCAGTCGACAATATGTGTAACAGTCATACTGGGCATGCTCACACTGATACACAGGACGGCCAGGCCTGCAAACACCAGTGGTCTGGACATATCTGCCAGTACATTGCTATACTATTGGATGATTGTGCTGTATGGTGTGTGTGTGTGTGTGTGTGTGTGTGGTCTATTGTCTGTACATATGCCATGGTGTATTGTTAATTCACATGAGCTATGTGCGCAGGGTACTGCTACCAACGCGTGAATAGGATGGTTCTTTGTTTGCAGACAGAACAACGCCTTTGGATACGAGTGGGTAAGGCACATTCCAGCAAGTGTGAGCAGTTGTGCGTGGGTTTGCACAGTGTTAAGCACTGCTGACCTCTGGTTACAGCACCTTATACCCGTTCAGACTCCACATTCCTTTGACAGTGCACTACTGGCATACTGGTAGACAAACACGCTTACACCCGCTCGCCCGCTGACATTTGTGATTACATTTGTCACTCACGCTGGGTGTGTGTGATCCCTTGTGATGCGTATTACATCGGACTACATGACTACAGTATCGGGTATGTCTAACCATTTGGTGACGGCAGGCATTCGACTGTACGGACTCTGCGGCTTGTCCAGTGACATAATCATATTATATACGTGTTCCTCATACGATCTACTCCCATCTGTCTGATACATGGAAACCGATACTCTGCAATGCTGACATGTGAATGTTATTTTGTTAACACAGCTGTCTGCTGGGTCATGCTTCCACATACCTACTGTCCATTTTCCACCTTTCAAATGTCACGACGGGAGACTGTAGGAGTAACACCTTTCCCACTTTGCATGGGACAGTCCCTCATTAGGCATTTGTCATGTGACAATACTCTAGCCATTGCAACTGTCTTGATTAGGGGGCATTCTCATATTCTATGTGTCTGTAATAGTTGCTTGTTACAGGTCTTGTATACCTGATACGATATGTTATATGAAGTAGCATAAGCAACTTGACTGCTGCTAGACTACGCTTTGATTTGTGCTGATATGTATATTTCTGTACTATGCATGGCTGTAGGTATGTTCTGCCTGGTACGTCTGACATTTCTACAGAGCAGGTCCCACTTTGGCCATTCAGAATGGTGGTGGCCCTATAGGTCCTATATGTAGAGCTATCACACGTGTCAAGGCAACACATACCCACAGCCAGTAGTAAACTGACTAACTCAACCATTTGCATACGTTAAGGTTATTCTTGTAGCATTATAATTGCTAATACTGTTTCCTATTACATGTAGCTGTTTCTGATACAACATATTAATTTCTGACACCACTACACACAATATATGGCCTCCTTTCCCGAACTCACAGGCCATGTGCCATAATATTCATTTTGCAGGACACAACTGCCCAGACGGGTGTGTCCCTCAAAGGCGTACGGGTGGTAAACCTCATCTATTATGCTATCATCTACCTAAGGTGGTCAGCAAATTATGCACTTTCCATCACTAGCAGACCTCACATACAAATGGGGGAGAATGATCACTGTATCAGGAACACTGCATAACACCCTGTGGGACACATTTAGACAACTGGTTCTATTAACCAGACACATTGACAGTCACAGAGCATATGTATTCATTCACATTTGTCGAGGTACATGCTGTTTATGACTCATACATGTTGTCATCTGTCATTACCTGTATTCTGCCACCTGTCCACCTAATATCACTAGTTCTGGAAGTGTTTAGTTGGACTTTGTTACATTCTGATTCATAACTATGGACATCCATGCTAATCAGGTACACAGCACTGATATGGTCCCTATGTATTCCTCCAATGGTTTACAGACTATCTGGTAGATGTGCTCTTCAGGTATGGGGGGTATAGGCATCTACTATGCCCACATAGTAATATTAATGACTTCCACTGGGCAGGCCTACTACATCTCTGCAAACCAGCACCTGCACACTTAGGCCCATTATTGCATACCCATTGTTCACCTACCTGTCACCCCTCTACAGTACTCATGAGAACTACTTACTGTGAGCACAGCTGGGGTATGAGCACACCCCTACACATTGCCCAGTCTCCCCATCTTGGGACACATGTCATACGTTTTGTCAACCCATGTGTTATTACACTTGCACAACCTACTGTTCCATGTACAGCTACATCCTGCTTGCGTCAATCACTACAGGTTGCCTGTATAGTGAATTTGTGGTGTCCCGCAAGGGACCCCGTTATCCATGTTTAACGTGCAGACCTTGCAGATCTCTCCCACTGGTACTTTCCTGCTGGTGGTTTGAAATGCAGCGGTGTATTTACCTTTATTGTGTGTCTGTATGTCTGACCGGCCTAGCTGGGCAGTGTGGGAGGTAAAACGTTTATTTATTGGACCTTCCAGTAGCATATGCCCAGTCTGAACATATGTTACCCCTAATTGCTGTAAAGTAACCTAGTTATGTACATGTGTATATCTATAATGACATATATATTTGTTTTGTGTGTATGTATATATATCAGTACCTGTTGTATGTGTATATATATCTATCTATATATAGTTTCATAGTATAGTACTAGGCTATCTGCCCTGGGGCATTTGTAAGCCTAGCCATAGTGATGTGGCTTTTGCCACCCCATGAAATGGTACAAAATGTACAGAATAAATCTAGAATACTGTGCCTCTGTCTAGTAGTGACACAATGAAGGTCCCCTTATATAATAGAATTAGTTTCCTGTGCCCCTGTCTAGCAGTGACACAGATGTGACCCCCGGGGTAAACTTACGATCTCCCATCCACTCATCAAGATTTCTCTTGAAGAGAGTCAGTGAGGGGCTCTGCCTAATACGAACTGGGATCCTGTTCCAAAGCATGGGAAGCCTCTGGGTTATGAATCTATCCCTCCAGCATGTCCTATTCATACTTGTGCCGAGGTTTAAGTCTTTAGCTCTCGTGGTCCTGATGGATTTGGATTTTTTGAGGTGGAGCATGTCCATCAGATCCTGATTGGAGATGGCCTTGTATGTCAGGCAGAGATCACCTCTGAGCAGGCGGTATGCTACTGAATAGAGCTGAAGTTTCTTTAGTCTGGCAGAATAAGACATATGTTGGAGACCCTTGATCCTTTTGGTGAGGTACTTTTGTGGTCTCTCCAGCTGTTGCAAATGCCGGGTGAGGTACATACCAAATGGGGCATTGTACTCAATCATGGGTCTGATGAGGGAGGAATATAGGGGTACAATGACATCCTTGGATCTGGATGTGAATCCCTTCATGATAAGGTGTGCAAGGTAGAATGTTTTTTAACCACTTTGGCAACGTGGGTGTCAAATGAGAGGTCACTGTCTACTTGGGTCCCTAGGTCTCTGATTACTTTTTCCATACTCAGTGGGTTGCTGTCTATGTGATAATTTGTGGGTACTTTGTTTTTCCAAAAGGGATGACTATACATTTTTGGCATTTAGTTTAAGGCGTGACTACGGCACCAGTTGTCCGCTTCAGTGAGGCCTTTTGTAGGATGTGTGTGTCTGCTGGTGTATCGACTATGGCCTAGTTTGCAGTCATCTGTGAACTTTGTCAGCCACAGCCCTCCCATGTTTGCTTTAACATCTGAGAAATAAATGCCGAACAAGAGGGGTCCCAGGACAGATCCCTGTGGGACACCACTTGTGACTGGCTTTGAGTCTGACATTGCTCCAGCGATTTTAACTTTATGGGTTCTGTCCTTTAGCCAGTTTGCAACCCATCTAGTGACATAAGGGTTTACTTTTAAGCTGTTTAGCTTATCTATGATGCCTGAGTGGGGTATTGTGTCGAAGGCCTTAGCCAAGTCTGGGTATGCTGTATGGACTGCTTTGCCCTCAACAATGGCTCTAGTGACTGTTTCGAAAAAGTCAACCAGGTTTAAAAGGCAGGATCTGCCCTTTACAAAGCCGAACTGGGTGGGGTCAAGTGTCTGTAGGTCCCCTTTGTCTCTGTTTATGAGTTCCATAATGATTCTTTCCATAGCTTTGCAGACCAGGCTAGTTAAGCTTATGAGGTGGTAGTTTCCAGGGTCTGTAGAGGCACCCCCCTTGTGGAGTGGGACCACTGTTGCTGTATGCCAGTGTTCAGGTACATATCCCGAAGTAAGGCTAAGGTTAAATAGCATTTTTATGTGTGGGTTTAGCTCCTCTTGGAGTTCACGTAACACGCACCCCGGGATACCGTCAGGTCCCATTGATGCTGTGTTTTTTGCTTTATTTAGGGCGGTTCTCACTTGGACATCTGAGATGACAGGGAGATTATATTCAGCTGGGATAAGTATTTCTTCTTTTAGGGGTGAAGGAGGGGAGAAATTTGCACTGAACCTGTCAGCCAGAATGTTGGGAATATCTGTGGGTTCAGTGTATTTTTTGTTGTTGTGAACCAACTCTGAGCATATCTGAGGGTTTCCGCCCAGGTTTCTAACATAGCTGAAGAAGGCTTTGTGGTTATCTTTAGTGTCCTTAGCGATTTTTCTTTCAAAGTTTGCCTTGGATGTTTTTATGAGAGAACGTAGTTTTCTGCTAATGTTGATCAGAGATGTCTTCCCTTCATGGGATTTCGCTCTGATGTGCAGTAGCTTTCTTCTTTTGTTATACAATTTGTTTATGGCTGAGGTCCACCAGATAGGATGCTTACATTTGGTGGAGAGGGACTTGGATTTGTTTGGGACTGCATGATCCATGCATTCTTGGAAATGTCCATAGAAAGCATTTATGAAGGATTCGGCATTGTGGGATGTGGTATCCACTGGCACATTGGGCTTAAAGGATACCATCTCAGTCTTAAGAAGAGTGAAGTCTACTTTTGAGAAATTTTTCACTGTGGTCTTTTGTGCTGGGGATGGAGGTGGGATATGTATATCCAGGGTGATTAGTTTGTGGTCAGATCTCACTAGTGAGGGGTATACTTCCGGTGTGGAGCATTTTGTCCCCATGTTTGTGATGATCAGGTCTAGTATATTATCTTCCCTAGTGGGAGAGGTGACTAGTTGTTCCAGTGCATTTGAATTTATGAATTCCAGGAACCTTTGGGCTAGGATATTGGGGCTAGAATAATGTACCCAATCTATGTTTGGGTAGTTGAAGTCTCCCAGTATGATGGTATTTTGTGATACATTCATATCCTCCAATGTCTTCAGAAAGGCTGAGTGGGGTTCTTGAGATTGGGAGGGTGGTCTGTAACATGCTACCAGTTGTATAGCAGTTTTGCCTATGGTTAGTTGCACCTGTATGGTCTCTGATGCTTCATGTGTTGCTATTAACCTGGAGGTGTGGGTGTCCTTTATGAATATGGACACTCCCCCTTCCTTTGTGGTTCGGCCCGGGTTTTGGGGCAGAAAAGCATGATACGAGGTATAGCCTGGTAGTGCTGGGGTGCTCTCAGGAGCCTTGAACCAGGTTTCAGTTACTGCACAGACGTCGATGTTCTCCATGCTGAGGAGTGCATCAAGTGCCTGCATCTTGAGATTTAGACTTCTGGCGTTGAGCAGCATTACCCTTAGTTTTTTTCCATTTTTGTTTTCTAAGGAGGTGGGTTTGTCTTTTGAGCCTTGCCTAAAAAAGGCACTATGGGGGTGGCATGAGCCTTAGCCAATATCCGGAAGCCCAGTGGTGACAGGTGTAAGCCATCCCTTGTGAAGCAGCGTGGCTTGTCCAACATATCATCCCAGGCAGACAGACATTGGATCCCCTTAGAATGACACCAGTACTTGAGCCAACTGTTAAAGCTGATCATCTTGTCTTTGTATTGTGGTATCATTCTTGGTGAGGGCAAGATTCTGCTCAGCATCAGGGTCATACCAGCCTGGGCTACATAATCGGAGAGCTCCTCTATGTCTCTTTTCATGTAGTCCAGGGAGGTACGTCTCAGGTCATTCACACCAGCATGGACAATGATGGAGTCATATTTGTACTTGCTTTGGAGTGACCTGAGTGCGTGTGTTATGTGGCGGATCCTAGCTCCTGATAGACAGCTCACAGTCACTTTCTCCTTGTTCAGCCTGGTCAGTGGGACATCAGTGTGTCTGACTATGGAGTCACCTATTACTAGTGTATCAGGCAAGGTGTTTGGCCTTAAGGGCTGCGATTGGTCGACACACTGATTTATTGAAGTATGTGTTGCATGTGTTTTGTTTTGAGGTGGTGGATTTTTGGATGTCTGCTTTGGGAGCCTCTGTTGTTTTGGTAAGTTTTTTATTAGACCCTCCAAGTATGTCTTTGTGTTTTTATGTGTTTGGTTTGCAGTTGTGTTAGGTCTATGTGGGACTGGGATTGTTGTGTGTGTGGTTGCCATCTCCTCCTGTCTGGTCATGCCAGCCCTGAGTTGAGAGAGTTCAGCCTCCAGTTTGGCTATATAGTTGCATCTCTCACATGTATTTGTGTGTGTTGGGAGGAGGAGAGGGTTGTCTGTGTACATGAGATAATTGTAGCATTGTCTCAAGATACCCAGATTGACCAGCTGAACTGGAGATGATGCCAGTAATCTACCACTCGACATGCTAGAACAGTATAAGGGAGTGGTATAACTTTAAGGGAAGTGGATATTCACAGGGGTGGTAAGTAGATGTAGTGCTTTACTTAGTACAAGAGTGCTTACTTAGTAGAGAAGTATTGAGAACAAGTGCTAGGCTTATAATACAGTGAGTAGTCAATATATATATATAATATATATATATATGTATATATCTTTGTGTGTGTGTGTGTATATATATATATATATATATATATATATATATATATATATATAAGACCCTCCAGAACATCGACAATGCAGAAGACCGACACGACGGATGACAACACCGACGCCGAGGGATGCCGATGGGAAAGGCTGTGTGAGTATGCGGTAGTGCGGACGTTAGGTGCGGTGCCGTCAGGTAAGTGTGGAGATTGACGGTCTGTGGGGATAGGGGTGGGTTAAGTGAGTTAGGGTTAGGAGCCATAGGGGGGGGGTTAAGGAGTTAGGGTTAGGGTTAGGGGAATTAGGTTGGTTAAGTGAGTT